>NC_056006.1:72857437-73159373 GCF_018446385.1 Zingiber officinale
CCGGAACTGTTGGACGTATTGCTTCTGGTATGCGAGCTGTTTGAGGCGCCACTCTTGCTCTGCGAACTTTGGCTCGAGGAGACATATTGAGTTTGATAGAAGACATTGACGTTGATGTTCTCCGGCGTTTCAGTAAGAAGTCGGAGCGACCGTGGAATTGGCGGCATGGCGACTTCAAGAAAGCCCTCCAGAACTTGAAGCACCTGCCCCATGGTCGGCCTGCAACTCTCGTAGTCTTGGATGCACCAACAGGCAAGTTTACAAGCTCTTTCCAGCTCCTCCAAATTCACATCGCCTGCCAATCTTTGATCCAGCAAGCTCCCGATGTTCCCCTTCATAAGTTCGCTGAACTACTCTACCAGAGTAGGGAAGAACCCTGTAGCGTTGCTTTCCTCCGGGTTCTCCAGGTTCCTCCTCCCCGACACGATCTCGAACAGCATCATCCCGTAGCTGTAAGCCTTAGCCGTGATCGGCACGCCGGTGATCCACTCTGGCGCGAGGTAGCCTATCGTCCCTCTCGTTGTGGTTAGAACCCGGCTGAAGTCTCGCCCCATGAGCTTAGCCAGGCCAAAGTCCGCCAGTTTGGGAGCAAATGAATCGTCTAACAGAATGTTCTCCGGCTTGATGTCGCAATGGATGATGCAGTCCCTGCATTGCTCGTGTAGATAGGCCAATCCTTTCGCGGTTCCGACTGCAATTTGGTACCTCGTCTTCCATGTCAAATCCGTGGAAGTGGAGCGGAAGAGATGAGTGTCTAGTGACCCTTTCTGCATGAACTCGTAGACCAGAAATTTGTTGGTTCCCTCGGAGCAGAAGCCAAGGAGGCGAACCAGGTTGACGTGTTGGATCATGCCGACGGTGCTCACCTCAGTGCAGAATTGCTTCTCGCCCTGGTGAAGCCCTTCGAGCTTCTTCACCGCGATAGGGGTCGAGTCCGGCAATGAGCCTTTGAACACCGATCCGAAACCGCCGCCGCCGACCTTGTGGGAGAAGTTCTTGGTCGCGTGCAGCAACTCGCTGTACTGGAACGGAACGAGACTGTATCCCATGGCCTTGGATGCTCTCATCAACCTTGAACTCCGCCGTCGCCAGACGACGAACCAAATGAGAGCTAAACAAACCAATACAGCGACGGCTGCACCGACTACGCCCCAAATTACTATCTTCTTGTTGCTCTTGGGACTCGGCAGCTCCGAGGCAGCCAAACGAAGTTGAAGCGTGCTGGTTTCCGATTGGCTATTCTGGTCTTGGAGATTGAGCAGTTCGCCGTGCCAAACATAACACCTGCCGCCTGCGAAGGAGTAGGCCGTGCAAGAGCAATTGTTTAAGCAGGCCAATTGGCAATCGTTATCGCTTCCAATACCGTCTGGAGTCTGATTGTTCACCGGCAGCCTCATATTGTCCATGGTGAAGAACTTGTCCCTCTGGGAATTGGAGGAGTCGGCTCGATCGCCGCACTTCAGCGGCGTATTCCTGACGCATCCCCCGCTCTGGTCGCCCAAATCCCAGTCGCTCTGGTTCCTGGGGCTGAAACCCTGGACGCACTGACAGAGGGTCTGGGAGTTCTCGTTGCAGCTGCCGAAAGCTCCGCATAAGGAGTAAACCTGGCACTGCTGCCTCGGCTGCGACCAGAAGAGGATCCACGACTGCGAGTTATCCAGCCACGTGAACTGCTTGATCTGCCCGGACACGTCCATCACGAACCTGGAGATGGTATCGGGGTTCTTCATCGAGTACCTGAAGTAGGTCTCCGTAGAATTGCTGACATACTGGAAGTCATAGATATAATTCTGCGTCATCTCCGGAGCAAGGCTAAAGATCTCTCACCGTTCCAGGTCCCGCTACTCCAGTAATTGATGGTGGAATTCCACAAGATGAAGTATTGTGTGGTCCCGTTGGGGTCCAATTCCAGGTTGAAGATGCCGGCCGCAGGGTCTTCGTTGTTCTTCCAGGCCGTGAGGCGTTGCGTCACGCCGGTGATTTTGTTCAGCCCGAGTCTGAGGCGGGGGAACCAGGTATTGGTAGGGTAGTCTATACTCTGCCACACGACCATAGAGGAGTTGGACGCATCGCGGAGCTGGAGGTTATCAGAGTCCACGAGCACAGCGACGGTCGAGTTGGAGGTCGTGTTGACGGTGGTGGACCAGACGAGGGAGCCGGAAGCGTCGAGGACGACGAGGTTGCCGTCGTCGGAGATTTTGAGCACGGAAGTGGAAGGGTCAGCCACGGGGGTCTCCCGATTGGCGATCCACACGGACGTGAGCTTGGGGACCTTGCCATACCATATGCCGATCGGTGCTGCCCGGCTTGAAGAAGCCCAGCACGAAGTGGCCTCCGGAGGAGGTGATGGTTTGGTTCCCCGAGAGAGAACGGTTAGCGGAGATGGTGTCAGCTGCAGCAGAACAGAGATCCAAGAGGAGACCAAAAACAGGTAGAAGAAGAGGAAAGACACGTCCGATTCTTGGAGAAACCATGGCAGAAGAAGATGAATGCAATCAGAAAGAATGGATCTTCAAGAAGAGGTAGAAGATGAGCATAATGGTGATGTCAAACTCTCATTTTGATTATGAATATTCATTTTAATAGATCTTCAAGAATTAAAATGAAAGTTTGAAATCATCAACCCAAAGAATGAAAACTTATATTTGAATTTTAACTCGCGTTGAGCCAGTAAAGTGGAATAGTACTATCATTTCAATTTCAATAGTCTATTACGTTCAAAATAATTAATTAAATGTCAACAAATGCAAGTTTGACACCTCAATGTAATTCTTAGAGCATCTACAATGCTCTAGTGTTATAACACCCATCATGTCACTAAAAAGCATGAGATCCACTACCACATACTCATTATAACAATATCATTTTTTCACCCACATCCCTTTTAACGTTAATACTCATTATTCATGGGTCCCACCGTCCACTCACTCATTTTAACATTATACCATATTAAATAAATATGTTTTAAAATATTTAAATTATTATTTTTTTTAATAATAATTTTACGTTTAAAAATAAAGTTTTATTATTTTTCAAAAATAAAATTAATTTTTTAAATATATTTATTAAATAAAATAAATGTTTGTGAGAAAACGAAATTAAAAATTACATTAATCAAAATGAGAAATACAATAATTAAAAATTACAATCACTCAAAAATATAATAATACTAGAAAATGAACGTTAAGTAAACAATTTAGATATTCCATCTCAACTTAATATCCTTGCATAGACATTCATGTATGATAAGTTGCTCCTTTGTCATCTATGATGTGTCTTTATTCAATATTTCGTACTCTTTCAACTTCAAGCGACGATTCTTAGCTTCAGATTTGGACAATGCAGCTTTTGCCTTAATCTCCTCTACTTCAAGTTGTTTTTGTTTCAAATCGACTTCGGACTTCTTCACGCTTGTGTACTCAGTGAACTTTGTGATAATATTGTTGTAGTTTACTGTCAGATCCTCCATGGTCGATTTTACTTTTTCTTTTTCCTTTCTTTTTGCTGCCTTTTGCCCCATTGGACGAGTATCTTCATAATCCAGGTCTATACTCACATCTTGGTTGGAGGAGGTGTTGCTTGCTCCTGACTCTAAGGTCCTCGTCTTCTTTGTGGGCACAAAGTGATCAACAGACTGTGGAGTAAACATTGGACGATCTTTGACAATTCTCCACACATGTTCGAGATTGAATGCAACACCATTGTTTTCGGATAGATATTTTTCGTATGCAAACCTCAATATATCTTCATCACTGTGATCACTTCGATATGAACTATAAATAGTATTGTAATTTGCGTTGAATCGATATACCCTCTTTTGGATTGTATTGTGCCAATGTGACCGTATAACATTTGCATTTTTGGTGTTTGAACCTAGGGGAAGATTCTCATTGTAGTAGCTTGCAACCCGTCCCCAAAAAACATCCGCCTTTTGATCATTGTCGATTATTGGATCATCACTGATAGTGACAAAACTTCTCGCTAAGACCTCGTCTTCAACCTTTGTCCAACTTGAACGCTTTCTCGTACCCTCAGCATTTGAAACCGCCTTTTCTAAATTGACCACCTCAATTGGGGATTCACGGTCGGAAAGTTGAGTCTCCGGGACAAAAGTCAGAGTTGCAGGTTCATTCGACATCGAAGGAGTGAAAGACATACCAGTTGTGTGCAGGGTACCATATCCATGAACAACCGACGGCGTGAAATATGGATGACTCATGTTTTGCCAATATTCGGCTGGAAGCGATTGATATGGACCTCGAAGGGCATAATTCAGATGATTCATAGAATTTCCAAAACCTTGGACATTTTGAAGATTTTGTGGAGGAAACGGCATATTGGGAAATTGATATGGGTATTGATAATTTGGTTGAATTTGTGGATTTTGAGAAGATGAATATTCTTGCGAGTTGTTTGTAGAATTCAAGAAATTTGTAAAAAATGTCCTATTATTTTCATCCATTTCGGATAGAAAATAAGATGGTAGGAACTTGAAAAAATAGATGGGAAGAGAATTTAGAGAGTAAAATTGAAAGAGTGATGAGTGGGAATGAAAAAATGTGCACATATGGATGTATATTTATAATCGAAATTTCAAACTAGTCGTTAAAAAGTTATCGTTTTATTAAAATTTATAAATTAAATAGCCGTTGCTTTTTTTTTTAATTAGTAGTTGGCTTTTTTAATTAAATATCTGTTGCTTTTTTCTAATTTTAAAATTTATAACGCGTTCAAGTATTTAATCTTAATGCGGCGTTCTGCAACGCCGTGTTAAAGCTATAGTGGCGTTATAACGCTGCTTTAACGCGACGTTACGGATGCCCTTACGACTCCCAGAAATTCATATTCCCATATTTGAATTTGGATCTGTGTAAGTTCATTAATATGTACTTTCTTATTTTAAACAGTCAAATTGTCATAAGATTAGTGTGGAGGCTTCTGCAAATGTTGTCAAATGTCACTGAACGTGGAGAAAGGCTTGAAATTCGTGGTGGCAACGGAAATACAACCCCATTCCCTCTTTGTCTGTCAATTTGTTTGAAATGTCTGCGATTCCAAGTCAAGTTTGTTATTTTTAATTATTTTATTTCAAAAATTAGGGTCAGGTCTTCATCAACTTGTTGCACTACTACAAGTCTACACTTGAGAGAAAAAAAGAAAGATATTGACAAAAGAGACTCCTACCACTAAACAATACATTAGTCTTTAATAATTGAAATTTTAAATACATATGCGAAAAGTGATTGAATTAGATTGTAATTAATACGTTGATGAAAAGGGCCATTAAAGACGGGTCAAAATAGTGAAGAGCAATCGATATGGGTCAAAGTTAAGTTAGTCATAAGCGTAGGTCCATCGATCGAGTGTAGTTGGTCGAACGGGCTCCAAAGTTAGACGGACGTGGTCGTCCGAATGGCCGTCCGCGGAAAACCTATGGCTAGGGTTGAAAGACAAACATTGAATCCCCCGGACCATCGTCCCGACATACCGAACGTCATGACCGATCAGATGAAAGGCAGTCCATGGACAACAGAAAAGTTGAGTAAAGGAAAACAACTTTGTTCAATGCGACTAAGCTAGGATGACCCTGTCGAGCGACCTCTGTCCCCATCGAGACGCCTTTATCCCCACTAAGGGGGCCCCCAGTCGGCCTGTAGGGAGACCTACCTACATATCTCCTCGTATTCTTTTGGACATTTATGTCACTGATAATATAGCATGTCTAATAGGTAAATCATACTTTAAAAACTTCCAGTCTGTCACACAAGTAATTTAATTTGTGTGCTCGCTTAAAGAAAGGTGTCAAAGACACTTTTTGATTTGTCTTTTTTAGGATACTTTGAAAAACATGCATATGTTTTGAAATGTGTGCATAGACACTACAGTGATACAAAAAAATGATATTCTTATCCATAGGCAGAGGTATGCGATATCTTGTAATTTCTACCCACTCTATTGTTCACTATTGCTATTTTTCTCCATTGAGTGAAGAACTGACTTGAGCGTCGAAGGGCAAACACCAGAAATTCCTTCCCGGCCTGACACTAACGCTCTTAGTTTGTAGGACAGCGAGGAGTCTGCTTCCAGTCAACCGTGGAGTCACGTACCCAACCCGCCATCTTCTCCGCTTTCAGACAGTAGCATATTTGGTGTCGTTTGTGGAAACTTCACCTGTAACCGAAACATGAAAATGGAAGATATTGGATGACTCACCACAGTGACACTAACCCAGGAAGATTTGGAAATGTAGATAAGTGCCCGAGCTACAAAGATGGTGTAGCTGTTGGATCAAGAATTCGCTAGAGGGGGGTGAATAGCGATTTAAAAATTTTAATACGCAGCGGAATAAAAACAACAATGCTAACACTAGTATTTTTTTACTTGGTTCGGAGCCTTCGACGACTTCTACTCCAAGGCTCGCACTTGTCGAGTGCTTTCGTTGGACAATCTACTAGCAATTCGGAATATTGATTACAAAATTGAATTACAGGAATGGTAATAGAAAAATAAATACCGACAATGAAAAGAAGGAAACGGAAAACAAAACTTTGTCGGTCGTAGAGTCACAGGAGCACAGTAGAGCATGTGATGAGAGATCTTGTTGTTTTATATCTGCTCCAGCCTTCACCCTCCTTATATAGGAGGTTCGGGGTGCCTGGATCTCTTCGAGGCGCCCTGAATGTGACGTAGTCGAGTCAACCATGGTGCTCCACGTGGCGAAGCTCGTTAGGGATAATTTTTGCATTTCGGGCACCCGGATCCTTGCATAAAAGTGTTAGTCTGAGGTAAAATGCAAACTACCCTACAAAACAAAGTATTAGCACAGCATAGTCATAAAAGGAATAGTGTAGTAATTAGATTCCGTCTCACCGAGACCAGAATCTAATCAAGATCTCAACTTAGAGTTCCGAAATGGTTCTAAGTTGGATCAGCGCCTAAGTTCCCTTCCTGGGAATGCGTCCTCACAGTCACTCCCCTCCAGTGACTTACCTCAACTTACCTGCCAGACGTTCGATCAGTCCGTCGACCCATCTGGACTTCGTGCCAGACGTCCAGTCAGCCCTTCGACCCGCCTAGACTTCGTGCCAACTATCCGATCGGCCCTTCGACCTAGCTGGGCTTCGTGCCAGCTATCCGGTCGGCCCATCGACCTAGCTGGGCTTCGTGCCAGACATCCGGTCAACCCGTCGACCTGTCTGGACTTCTCCTGCACACTTGATCAAAGTATTTAGAACACAAATGAAACTAACTTAACTTACTTTGTCACTTATCAAAACTTGAGTTAGACCGTTAGTGCTAACCACACCAATAGTAGCAACAACAAGAAACAACAATCGTCTATCAAGCGTCAAACGACCCAACTACATTGGCGACCGACCAATGAGCCGACCCAAGAGTCCGAGCGGAAGAACCCCTGGCCGCAAGCCAAACAATAGGCCAACTGGTGCCTTTCAGGAAGCACCGAACACGTCAATCCCATATCATCGAGTGTTATTCTGCTTGCCCTCGAAAGAGCATGGCCGAGCAGAAAGGACACAAGGATCCTCTTTGGAGGACGCGATCGTCCGAGATGAGCGGAAAGGCAAAGCACCCCGACTCGATAACTCTTCGGAGAGGATCAACAAGCAGTTCTCACAAGAAATCCTCGACGATCAGTTGTCGCCTCACTACAGACCTTTGATGATCGGAGAGTACATGGGGTCAACTGACCCCGAAGACCATCTAATCAATGGTTCGTATGTCCCGACCTGTACGCTAGCCTGCATTCTGACCTGCTTCTATCTGTTGTTATCCATGGTTCGTATGTCCTGACCTGTATGTCAGGTTTGTGTCCCGACCTACTTTTATCTGCTGTTATCCATGGTTTGTATGTCCCGACTTGTATGCTAGGCCTGTATTCTGACTTGCTTCTATCTGTTGTTATCCATGGTTCGTATGTCCCGACCTGTACGCTAGGTCTGTGTCCCGACCTGCTTCTACCTGCTGTTATCCATGGCCTGTACGTTCCGACCTATACGCCAGGTCTGTGTCCCGACCTGTTTCTGTCCGCTGTTATCCATGGCCTGTACGTTTTGACCTGTACGTCAGGTCTGTGTCCCGATCTGCTTCTGTCCGCTGTTATCCATGGCTTGTACGTTCCGACCTGTACGTCAGGTCTGTGTCCCGACCTGCTTCTGCCCTCTGTTATCCATGGCCTGTACGTTCTGACCTGTATGCCTGGTCTGTGTCCCAACCTGTTTCTGCCCGTTGTTATCCATGGCTTGTACGTTCCGACTTGTACGTCAGGTCTGTGTCCCGATCTGCTTCTGTCCGCTGTTATCCATGGCTTGTACGTTCCGACCTGTACGCCAGGTCTGTGTCCCGACCTGCTTCTGCCCACTGTTATCCATGGCCTGTACGTTCCGACCTGTACGCCAGGTCTGTGTCCCGACCTACTTCTGTCCGCTGTTATCCATGGCCTATACGTCCCGACCTGTACGCCAGGCCTATACTACACCAGAGGCCTTTTCTTCTGCGCCTTTACTTGGCCTGTGGGCCCACTCCTTAGCTGTACCTAGCCTGTGAGCCCAGTTCTTGATTGCTATTAAGGATGGATCTGGTCCAACTTGTAATCCTATCCTTTGACTGCCCCGTCAGCTAAGACTCTGACCACGGCCACACATGCTTGACTTATGACTTCCACGGGGGCTAGACTTCTGACCTCCACGTAAGCTTGACTTATGACCTCCACATAAGCTTGACTTCTGACCTCCACGGGGGCTAGATTTCTGACCTCCACATAAGCTTGACTTCTGACCTCCACAGGGGCTAGACTTCTGACTTCCACGTAAGCTTGACCTCTAACCATCCTGTGGTCTTGACTCCTAACGACATCATCTTACTGACCCCACGATAATGCATCGTATCAATAATAATATTCTAAAGTAGAAGATTCTAGTCTACAATATATCAATTGGTTGAATTGATAGTCAAATATTATAGATATATATAGAATTTTACTTTTAACTATTCCTAATTAAGCGTTAATATAAAAGAATAATATTAATACGTTGAAACTAGCATATAGGTCAACGGATGACTTAATTTCACAAGTCATGGACGTGAGATATCAGGTTGACTCATGGATATATATTAGAGAATATATACTAAATGACCTGTCATAAGAATGTTTTATGGATCATTATATGAGTGTCATAATAATTCTCATAGTAACTATTAATATGAATAGTCCTTACACCTGAAGTCACTAGGGTTCCCTACATAGGAGTTGTATACTTTAATATCGACAAGCGTCACCTTCAACAGGGTGGACCATAAAGTCGATCATTGGATATGCAATAAGTTATGCGAAGGAATGTGAATGATGTAAATAAGATCTATCTCTTCCATATAACGAAAGCGATATCTGTGAGCCCCTTGATTAGTAGGGCACAAGATTACATGGTCATGTTTAAATAAGTCAATATGAGATATTAAGCTTATTTGATTGAGTGTGTCTACTTTGAGATAAAAAACATAGAAATTGATAAAAGGATGACACGATCTATGTCTCATTGATCAATTTAGATATCAAGGATAGAAAGATTGAGTCATACAAGATCATAGACACATAAAGATTAAGTCGGATTTCGATATTCTCGTCACTTGGGTAGCAATGATGCTTTGCTAGATACCACCCATTATTTATGTATCTAAAATAGTTTTAGAGGCATTGCCAACGTTATGAGACGGACGGAAGGCTTGTTCATGTGGATACCAAAAGAGGCACGAACACCTGATCGTGCTGAGATCCTAGCTGTCGGGAGTTCGTGTTCATGCACCAAAGATATAACTCACTTCATTAAACTTAGTATGTGGTTTTCCTTTGTATGGATCTTCTGAAAAAGAACTAGCTATTTTCCGCTGCGATTTCTATGTATTTAGTGCTTAGTTCCCTACACTATGGTGGGGTAGACGCTAACTAGTTAGTTTTGTTGGATCGAGTCACATGTGAGAAAGGGGGGATGAATCACGTGGTTTTGAAAAATAAATCTTTTTCATTTTTAAAACAATGTGCATAGCAGAAAAACACAGAAATTAAACAGAGTAACTAAGAAAATGGAAACAAGCATGGTTAGTTTTACTTGGTTCGGAATCTTCGGTAACTCCTACTCCAAGACAGGTCCTGTAGACCTATCGATGGGTAATCCACTAAAATACCCTTCTGGTACCTCTGGAAGAGGGAATCGAGTACAAAGAAATTCGGAACAGGTGCAACACACTGCACTTGTCCTTTTGCAGTAATCAAGTACACAAATGAAAGATTACCAAACACTCTTTTTGAAGATGGTCGGCTTGTGCTCAGTGTTTGGGCGGCTTCTTAGCAGTAGACGAGTGTAGCAGTATCGTAACAGAGTTGTAGCAGGAAGCCAGAGTGTTCGGAAGTCCAATCGGAAGCGCAGATGTTCGTATGAGTGAGTTCTATCATGGTTTGGGTGAGCACTCCCTTTATTAAGCATGGAAGGCGTCTTCGAAGGCCTTGATGGCACCTTTAATGTGGCAAGTTTGATTTAGAACAGCAGTCCGTATCTTTGACGAAATCTGTGTTGGTGCAACCTTAGGTCAAGGTTGACCTGGGTGACCCGACTCGAGTTGACCTGACTCGAGGTATATTTTGATGTTTGACAAGAATAGAGGAGTTGTATTTTGATGTTTGACAAGAATAGAGAAATTGTATTTTGATATTTGACAAGAATAGGAACTTGGGGGATTGTGGGTGCAACCTTTGGTCAAGATTGACCTGGTTGACCCGACTTGAGTTGACCTGATTCGGGAAAAGTCCAAGTATGGAGACTTGGCACGGAAAGATCCAAGCAGGGAGCTTGGCACGAGAAAAGTCCAAGTATGAAGACTTGGCACGGAAAAGTCCAAGCAGGGAGCTTGGCACGGGAAAAGTCCAAGCAGGGAGCTTGGCACAGGAAAAGTCCAAGTATGGAGACTTGGCACGGAAAAGTCCAAGCAGGGAGCTTGACACGGGAAAAGTCCAAGCAGGGAGCTTGGCACGGGGAAAAGTCCAAGTATGGAAGCTTGACATGGGAGGTCGGAGAGGGCTCGATAGCTCGTTCTCTGGACTGGATGGAGTCGAAGAGGGCTCGGTAGCTCGTTCTCCGGACTAGGTCAGAGAGGGTTCGGTAGCTCGTTCTCTGGACCAGACGAAGTCGGAGAGGGCTCGGTAAGTCGTTCTCCGGACTAGGTCCGAGAGGGCTCGGTAGCTCGTTCTCTGGACCGGATGTGGAAGTCAGAGAGGGCTCGGTAGCTCGTTCTCTGGACTAGGTCAGAGAGGGCTCGGTAGCTCGTTCTCTGGACTAGGTCAGAGAGGGCTCGGTAGCTAGTTCTCTGGACCAGACGTGGAAGTCGGAGAGGGCTCGGTAGCTCGTTCTCCGGACTAGGTCAGAGAGGGCTCGGTAGCTCGTTCTCTAGATTAGGAAGACTTTAGGGTTTAAGGCTGGGAAATTGGATCGGTCTGCTGATACTATGGGTATCTGGATCGATCTGCTGACCGATCTAGTGATACACTGATTCTCACTGTGGGTCATCTGATCGGTCTGGTGACCGATTAGTAACCAAACAGATTGGGAGAAGGAATAGGAGGGATTGGTCTGTGGATCGATCCACCTATGACCTAATCGGTCCACAGACCAATCAGGGCTCTGCAACCAACTCTCTGTGAGAGTTGGGATCGGTCTGGACCGATTAGTAGGGCCGATCGGTCCCTGACCCGATCGAGATCCGTCTGGATCGATCGTGGTGGAGCGATCGGTCCAAGTCTAGCCGTTAGTCAACGGCTAGATTTGTCTGTGTCTTCTTCTTCGCAGTTCATATAAAACAAGAGGTGTAGGGCCTCTACAGAAAAGGTAGACTTCTTCTTGCTCCTGCGATCGAGCTTTGTTGAGCTCTCCTAAGCTTCGTGTGAGCTTCCTCGGTACGGGTCTCCAAGCGATCGATTCTTCTCTGTGGTTGGCATCCGTGAAGTTGCTGCTTCATCAACAGTCGACGAGAAGGCAAGCAAACCGGTGTTTTTACATTCATATTATTCTTGTCTTCTTGCTGTATTTCTTGTACTCTGATCTTGCTGTTGCAAGATAAATTGTGGCGAGGTTTCTCCACCCAGAAGGAGTTTTCATTAGCCGATTTTCCGAGGTCTCATCCACCGATTGATTGATAGGATTCGTCCACCTTACGGACACGCCGAGGAGTAGGAGTATCATCTCCGAACCTCGTTATATCGTCATGTTTGAGGTTTGATCTTCTCCATTTTCATTTCTACTTTTTATTTCCGCTGCGCTAACTCAAATTGTAGGAAGAAACAAGAATTTGGGGTTGACTATTCACACCCCCCCTCTCTAGCTGCGATCCGAAGATCCTAACAATCTGAACTTTATCTTGTGAAAGACATCCTCCATGCACTAAAAGTGCCTTCTATGAACAGTGCCAAGGCGCTATTAGTGTTTGAAGGCGCCTTCTATGAAAGCGCCTTCCATCCTTGGAAGGCCCCTCAGGTACTATTCACCCGAGGTTTTTTGTGCTCTTCTTATCCTATAAAGCATGTTAGTCCAATAAATCAAATAATAACCAACAAAACACGTGTTAGCACAATATTACTGAGTAGTAATTAAACCTTGTCTCTTCGAGACCCAAATCTAGTCAAGGTCTCAATTTAGTAATCCAAAATAGACCTAAACTGGACCGACGAGTTTAATAGAGCTAAAATCGTGGGTTTTTATCTCTAATTGGTGGGTTTAATGGTAAGTAGTACGTATGAGTATAAATTGAATCTAATAATGTGATCTAACTTAGATTTTTGTTGGATTTCGGTTGTTGGATATATACTTTATGTGTAAAACCTATACTCTCACATTTATTATCATCTATGAGCTGATAATAGATATTCACTATATATGGATTGACCCCAAGAGTTTAGAGCATCATCTTGATATAATTCATGGTTCCTCATTAGACCTAGAGTTTTTTGGCGCCGTCAAATCCCTTGGAAAATCTTTCTTTTGCTTCCGCTCTTTTTTTTTTCCTTTCTTTCTTAGGGTTTAATTCTGGACGATGCAAAAAAAACAAGGATGATTAATTGTTGTATTTCTTATATGCAAATTCCGAAGCAAAAGGCGAGAATGATTAATTGTTATATTTCTTATATGTAAATTCGTACTTATTCTTAGGATCTATGCGATTTAGGTTTTATAAGTTCTATCGAAACCAGATTGATCGTTGCAGAGTGTCAACTTTCCGGGCACCTACCTTATGAACCAAAGCGCTCAGCCTTTATGTAATCTGGCAGGGAGATGTGGCCTCCGGTGGTGTAGACTTTAACTGGTTGGTTTTGTATAGCAGAAAATCTGGGCAAAGATATGCAACAATGCATTAGTATGCTCTTTGTATATCTAGCTTGACATGGAGCCAAGCTTGGGTACGGTGTGTTTGGACTCAACTAAACAAAATCATTTTCAACCCATATAAAAGAATGAGACCATCTTCATTTGACTTGTATGACCTCTTTTCTGTAAACTATGGACTGAACGACTGGGTTTCAAAAAGAAGTTGAGGCTTTTTCTGTAATCAAGATAAGCTCAGAGTCCAGAGATCTGATTTTCTATCATATTTCTATAAGCTTTTCTGTATTCACACAACAGTTTCTATATTTCCTTTTAAAAGCTCTGCTATCCTGCTGTAACTTATGCTGAGCAATTGGGTATGTGAACTGTTTTACTTGCAACATCTTCAGTTTGCTACTGTTATTACTCATTCATTTTGCAACTAAATTTTATGAGCAGTGTGCAATTTTTTGTCACCTTCGTCCATAGCTATATGCATTGGGCATTTAGCTTTTTAGATTGCAGTAAACCATCTTACTAACCTCTCATGGTAAGTTTCTTCTCCCTATATATTGGCATGAGTCTCTCCTACCTACAATCCTTTTTTCTAAACATTAGGATTTCATACTTAAAACGTTAAGAAGCATTCACTTCAAGAAGTCAGGAAGACGACAAGACTCACTTTATAAATCAATTTGCTTAGGACACATGCTTGATAAGTTGGTCATTGAGGGGACTGATTGTAAAATTTTTTCATTAGCTATAGGATAAATCGGAAAGTACTCATAATAGATGGTCTAGAAGTTCAGTATCTTATGACTATATATATCCCATTTAAAAAAATTAATAATAAATATATTATAATTAAAGATCAAATCGTAAATATTTGAATGACAATTTAATACTCTTTCATTACACTGTAGTCCTGAAATAATTACGCTCGCTTTCCGACCATATCATTATCGCTCAATGGATGTTACTGAACTCATTAACATGTCTCCCAAGCAGGTAGTTTCTGATTTGAAATCCTCACATATAGTTGTGAGACTGACGATCATATGGATTCCACCATCACACGGGGACTTTTAGAGTCTGGGTGTAAGCACTTGAACGAGAATTCCAATACTTGGAAGGATGGCAGACCTCAAAATCTTCCTGCACCGGAACTGTTCGACGTATTGCTTCTGGTATGCGAGCTGTTTGAGGTGCCACTCTTGCTCTGCGAACTTTGGCTCGAGGAGACATATTGAGTTTGATAGAAGACATTGACGTTGATGTTCTCCGGCGTTTCAGTAAGAAGTCGGAGCGACAGTGGAATTGGCGGCATGGCGACTTCAAGAAAGCCCTCCAGAACTTGAAGCACCTGCCCCATGGTCGGCCTGCAACTCTCGTAGTCTTGGATGCACCAACAGGCAAGTTTGCAAGCTCTTTCCAGCTCCTCCAAATTCACATCGCCGGCCAATCTTTGATCCAGCAAGCTCCCGATGTTCCCCTTCATAAGTTCGCTGAACACCAGAGTAGGGAAGAACCCTGTAGCGTTGCTTTCCTCCGGGTTCTCCAGGTTCCTCCTCCCCGACACGATCTCGAACAGCATCATCCCGTAGCTGTACACGTCAGCCTTAGCCGTGATCGGCACGCCGGTGATCCACTCTGGCGCGAGGTAGCCTATCGTCCCTCTCGTTGTGGTTAGAACCCGGCTGAAGTCTCGCCCCATGAACTTAGCCAGGCCAAAGTCCGCCAGTTTGGGAGCAAATGAATCGTCTAACAGAATGTTCTCCGGTTTGACGTCACAATGGATGATGCAGTCCCTGCATTGCTCGTGTAGATAGGCCAATCCTTTCGCGGTTCCGACTGCAATTTGGTACCTCGTCTTCCATGCCAAATCCGTGGAAGTGGAGCGGAAGAGATGAGTTTCTAGTGACCCTTTCTGCATGAACTCGTAGACCAGCAATTTGTTGGTTCCCTCGGAGCAGAAGCCAAGGAGGCGAACCAGGTTGACGTGTTGGATCATGCCGACGGTGCTCACCTCAGTGCGGAATTGCTTCTCGCCCTGGTGAAGCCCTTCGAGCTTCTTCACCGCGATAGGGGTCGAATCCGGCAATGAGCCTTTGAACACCGATCCGAAACCGCCGCCGCCGACCTTGTGGGAGAAGTTCTTGGTCGCGTGCAGCAACTCGCTGTACCGGAAAGGAACGAGACTGCCCCCCACGGCATTGGATGCTCTCATCAACCTTGAGCTCCGCCGGCGCCAGACGACGAACCAAATGAGAGCTAAACAAACCAATACAGCGACGGCTGCACTGACTACGGCCCAAAGTACTATCTTCTTGTTGCTCTTGGGACTCGGCAGCTCCGAGGCAGCCAAACGAAGTTGAAGCGTGCTGGCTTCCGATTGGCTGTACTGGTCTTGGAGATTGAGCAATTCGCCGTGCCAAACATAACACCTGCCGCCAGCGAAGGAGTAGGCCGTGCAAGAGCAATTGTTTAAGCAGGCCAATTGGCAATCCTCATCGCTTCCAATACCGTCCAGAGTCTGATTGTTCACCGGCAGCCTCATGTTGTCCATGGTGAGGAACTTGTCCCTCTGGGAATTGGAGGAGTTGGCTCGTTCGCCGCAGTGCAGCGGCGTGTTCCTGACGCATCCCCCGCTCTGGTCGCCCAAATCCCAGTGGCTCTGGTTCCTGGCGCTAAAGCCCCTGACGCACTTGCAAAAGGGCAGGACGTTCTCGTTGCAGCTGCCGAAAGCTCCGCATAAGGAGTAAACCTGGCACTGCTGCCTCGGCTGCCTCGGCTGCCACCAGAGGAGGATCCACGACTGCGAGTTAATTTGCCACGTGAACTGCTTGATCTGCCCGGATACATCCATCACGAACGTGGAGATGCTATCCTGATTATCGAACGAGTACGTGAAGTAGTTCTCCTCGGGATTGCTGATATATTGGAAGACATGGTCATAATCCATCTCCGGAACAAGGTTAAAGATCTGACTGTTCCAGGTCCCGCTACTCCAGTAATTGATGGTGGAGTTCCACACGATGAAGAATTGACTGGTCCCGTTGGGGTCCAATTCCAGGTTGAAGATGCCAGGCGCAGGGTCTTCGTTGTCCTTCCAGGACGTGAGGCGTTGCGTCACGCCGGTGATCTTGTTCAGCCCGAGTCTGGCGCCGGGGAGCCAGGTATTGGTGGGGTAGTCCAAACTCTGCCACACGACCATAGAGGAGTTGGACGCATCACGGAGCTGGAGATTGCCGGAGTCGAGAAGCACGGCGACGGTGGAGTTGGAGGTCGTTTTGGCGGCGGTGGTCCATACAAGGGCGCCGGAAGCATCGAGGAGGACGAGGTTGCCGTCGTCGGAGATTTTGATCACCGAAGTGGAGGGGTCGGCCACGGGGGTCTCCCGATTGGCGACCCACACGGACGTGATCTTAGGGACTTTGCCGTACCATATGCCGACGTAGTACCGATCGGTGCTTCCCGGCTTGAAGAAGCCCAGCACGAAGTCGCCGCCGGAGGAAGTGATGATTTGGTTCCCCGAGAGAGAGCTGTTGGCGGAGATGGTGTCAGCTGCAGAACAGAGATCGAAGAGGAGGCCAAAAAGAGGTAGAAGAAGAGGAAAGACGCATCCAATTCTTGGAGTAACCATGGCATAAGAAGATGAATGGGGTCAGAAAGACATCTGTAGTTGCTGAAGCATATGGTTTGATCTCGGAGTCCACAAACATCTGCCTACGAATTTAAGAGCTCACCAAATGCTGATTGATACCGAATGTTACGAGTGTATTTGAATAGGACGAGAAAGTGAAAGTAATATATGGTCCAGAGGTAGAATCGATCGGACCTAGGGGATTTAGCTTTATATTATCTCCAGAGTAAATCTTCAGCATCACCTAATATATAACCGAGCAGCTTAAGGTGGGGCGACTATATAATTAATCGATTTAAAGATCCAGTCGAGGTACATTCAGCAAATGACATGGTCAGTGAATCACATGTCAAAATAATAATTATTTTGTCAAAAAATATTTCTCTATTATAATATAAACATTCATTAGAACCTTCTTGAAGATGATTACACTTCCCATTAACCAACAGCTTATGACAACATATTCCTTCAATCGTTCCATTAATGACGTAAGTTACAAAAGAAGTACATAGATGGATAATAGAAAATTGCTCAAACAATGATGGTACATCTCCTAGATTATACATCTTCCCATACCCGACAACATCTGACACTCGATATTTTCTACCACCTCATAATTGCGGAGGTTCTGAGAGGTAGTATATAAAGGGGGTCCTCTCCATTGGTCAGGTACATGCCTTACGACAATCTTAGTTACGTACACGCATTTATTGTTCATCTCTCCATTTTCGCGCTCAGACACTATACTAACTTGAGCATCGAAGAGCCTACACTAAGGACCTCATCCCTAGTTTTTGGCGTTGACGTCTTGTTTGCTCTCTTTGGTGTGTGAGAGAGGAAGAAGAAGCTCTTTTTCTGTAATTTAAAGTCTTCCATAGTCAACAGTGTAACTACCTGCCCAGTACGTTATCTCTCTAGTTTTCAGACAGGATCACTAACTAATATTTTGTACCCACATCGTACTATCTATGATCACAGAAGAACAATAGTTAAAATATTAATTTTTCAAAATTTCCCAAGAAATAAATCTAGAATACAAGAGACTTTCACAACTAAGTGGAGTGGCTGCTTCCCCTCTTATGTAATTTCTTTGGCCGAGTTAATTGCGACCTAGTCAAATGATTGATTTCAAGGTTTAGTGGTTTCTAATCAATTTCAAAGTACCCTTTTGCCTTAGTGATGGTGTTAAGATTACACTTGATCATTTCTTAACATCGCAACTAGAAAATTTGGTCGTCGCCTCAACTTGAACCCGCCACAAACCCTTTAGATCTTGCTATCACCTTAGGGATGAGGGAACGAGAATAATTTTTTTTTTAACTTCATTCATGTATTATAATGTCTTGTTTGCCTTGTTTTACACCGATGCAATCTTGAAAGGCAAAAATAAAAAATAAAAGGATGTCTTTTATTTTTATTATCAAACTTTCAAATTTAATGCAAAAAATAATTATGTTACTGTAATCAGAAAAGATATATAATTGCCACATACGCGGCCCCTAGATTCGGTCCCACGGATATGGAGGAAGGTAAATTTAAATACATAAGTGGAAGGTGCATAGCGGGAACTACCATAGGCAGTAACACCCTGGGAATTGACCCCTACCCAATCCGGGCACATTACCATGCGCCAGAAGCTCGGACAAAATGTAATTGATCATAGATACACATATTGCACTAGCTATCACTTGACCTTCGACAATGATAATAGATATAGTAGTCGATATCAGTTGTGAGGCTAAAGATCAACTGATATGGGGAGTATCAAAAGTCCCCACATGTATCAAGAAAGTCGATAGTCTTGCTGAGATGGAGGTCAAAGTTTAGATGGGTCAACCAGATCACCTCCATTCGACCGCCTTAGGCAAGAAGCTACGTCGACCTGACGCTTTGAGCTCCATTTGGCGACTATGACCAAACACCCTTCTCAACTCTACTCGGAAGGGCTTTGGCAATCTCGCTCCTCCTGTAAATCCTCTTCAACCCTATTCATCTGATCTACCATGGCCGCAAAGACATCTTCCTAGGTTGGTGGGGGATCACACCATCCACCTACATCAAAGATGAATTGACATTGATAATGACCTTAAAAATTCCACTCGATCATCGAGTGTACAAAGGGAGAAGTCAAAGAACCAACTCAATTTATCCCGACCCCAAGGGCACAACATCCCCTAACTCATTTTGTTTGGTATATCCTGATTCTAGGAGTTCAGCTCCCTAGGCTTCTCTAGTTCGATCTACCTGACTCCTTGGGCTCAACTCTCCTGGCTCCTCCAAGTCGGTCTACTCGACTCCTTCAGCTTAGCTCTATCGATCTGACAAGCCATTGCCACTCAACTAAGTTCCATTAACCCAACACACTGCCCAGCTCAGTCGGCTCAGCTCCCCTGACTCCTTTCATTCGATATATCCTGACCCTTGGGGCTCAATTTCCCCCAACTCCTTGTGCTCAGGTCCCCCGACTCTTCTAACCTGACTCATCTCCACAGCTCAGCTCAACCTATCTGACAGGCCAACGCTGCTCAGCTTGTCTTCATTGCTTTGCTCAGCTCCTTTCTTGCTCGGTCTAAACAACTAGATGCTCCCTCCTATAGAAGACCCTACTTATTCCTTTCAGTCTCCCCAATCTGATTCTCCTTTTACTTAATAGGTCAGGCCCTTTGACACAATTGATCTCATATCTCATGGGTTGACACCATAAGTGATATAGCACATGGGATAATGTGTGGATTGTCAAGGTATGTGGAATAATATGATTATATAGATATGGAATATAGCCACATGACTGTATGATACTACGGAGATACGATGATGTGACATTTTCCATACTGAGATATAACGTCTAATTAATAAAGAAGATATAATTCTTGTTGGTGCAATCGACCTAGGTTTGATCGGTACGATCATGGTTTTGATGTGTGTGTCAAAGAGTTTAAGTTAGACTTTCATATATATTTGATTTGTATGTTTGAGTCGTGCAAGACTTGGTGAAACACACATGAGAAGCTTGGTGTAGCTAAGCTTGGGAAGCTCATCCTAGGGCTCGGATCCTTGAGTCGGTGAAGGATGGTGTGGAAGGCATCCGAGGGACCGCCGGATGAGAAGCAACGGAGTGGAGCTAAGGGAAGCGGACTTCAAGGCAACGTGAAGGATGGAACGAAGAGGAGCCACGCGCTCGAGTGCATCTAAGGGGTGAAGGCCGAGGAAGAGGGCTTCAAGAGGGCGACTCCGGAGAGGATGAGTGTGTAACCCAGTCAACTGGTCCAGTCAACTATGCAGTCGACTGGGAGCGAACAGAAGCATTATGTTCATTCAGCCAACAGCGACCAGTCAACTGGTAGTTTTACCAGTCGACTAGTAAGTGACCGTTGGAGCTGCGAAGTAGCCGTTGGCTACCTCCAACGGTAACACCAGTCGACTGGTGTCGAGATGAGTTAATATGTTGATCAACTCTCTCTTATTTATAGGAAGCTTTGGGCCTTGAAAGAGGTTACTCATGCTGTTGGTGTAGCGGGGGCCGGCAAGAGGGGGGTGAATTGCCTGCAATCAAAATTTATATCTTCCTCAAACTTTCAACTCTAAAATAAAAGCAACACTAATAATTAAAGTAATTAACAGAAAAGAAAAGAGAGATGACTCAGCTATTTGACTTGGTTACAACCGAGACGGTTGTTAATCCAAGGTGTGGAAAGGCGCACTAAAAGAGTCTCCTTCTTTGAAGGCGGAGAAGCCTTTTACACTTTAAGAGCACAGAGGTTGCTTAGAAAAGAATTACAGAGTTGATGATTTTCATTGTTTCATTGTTCTATTCGAGACCCCTTTATATAGGGGTTCAAGACTCATCCAGAGCCCCTAATCTTCGGGATCAGGGTTTGACTTCGAGAGGGGGATCGGTCGACCGATCCCCATGTTCGGTCGACCGAACCTGTGTACTTTCCCAGCTTCCCATCTGGATGCAGGCTCTATGGATCGAGCTTAGGTTCGGTCGACCGATCCTTATATTCGGTCGACTGATCAACGAACGGTCTCTGCTCGATCTGACCCAATCAAATCGCTTCGACCAAGTCTGTGATTATCTTCTGTTCAGTCGACCGATCAAAGGATTCGGTAGACCGATCAACCATTGGTTGTTGACGTGGCTGCTGACATGTCTCCAACGACTAGCTTTTGATAAAAGGGGTTCGGTCGACCGAACACTTGTCAAGTCAACTTCCCAGTTGACTTGCTCTGGTTCGGCTTGCTTGGTGATTTCGGCCATCCGGAATAGGGCTCACCCGAACCCAGTTCTCGGCCTTCTCCTCGAGCAATCTTACGTCCCGGCTTTACGTCCCTCGAACGCCGCGCACGTTCTTCATGTCCACCGGTGTACTCTTCCGTAGCTCTCTCGTCCTTCGGACGCACCAAATCCGTCGGCTCCCTTTCTGTGCCGTCCTTCTCGCTAGCTGTGTCTTCCGCTCGACTTCCTGTGCTCCTAAGTTCCTACACACTTAAACACAGGGATCAGACAAACAGGACCTAACCTAAACTTGGTTGATCACATCAAAACAACCACGGGGTCCAACAATCTCCCCCTTTTTGATGTGCATCAACCCAAGTTTAAGTTAGGGTAAAAACAAACAAATAATAATTTTAAGAAAATTACTAAACTAACATTTTAAGCACAAAAATGATAAAATTTGCAACATAAGTTAGAAGGAAAAAATATTAAAAGTTTAATTTTTTCTAACTCCCCCTAAACCCCCCCTAACTTGTTACTAAACTCTCCCCCTTTGATCACAGCAAAAATGGGATAAAAATAATTTTCTAAGTCATTTTGAAAAATTTGCTAAGTGAAAATTTAATATTATTTTTTTAAAAAAAACTTAGCTTAGATAATTTTATCAAATCTAATTTCAAAAAAGATCTTAAAAAATGAGAATTTTTCTAAGTAAAAATTTCAAGAAACAAAAATAATTTTTGGAGAATTTCTAAGGAAATGTTTAAAAAACTTTTCAAAGCATTATTTAATTCTAATTTTAATGCTTTTATCAGAAAGTTAATTAAACATTTTATTTTGATATTTCAGCTTCCAGGTCGTGGCGAGGCACTAGGCCTTCTTGGTTATTGGAGCAACAACCACTTCCTTAGACAAAGCTTCCATAAAGAAACTCATTGTTAATTTTCTCACTGTAAGCTTTTAACTAAAAGAAAATTTTAAACTAGTAAAGATTTTGGAACCCAGTAAAGGTTCCTTCCTACAGGGTTGGTCAAATACTTAGTGGGTACATATCCTTTAGGTATTCTTCTAAGTTGACCTTGATGTTTTCTTATATACCAGTTTAATTTTCCATAAACATTAATTTTTGATTTTTGAAAAGCATTAGTTTTTAAACATGCATTTTCAGTTTTGAGTTTTTCAATTTCCAAATTTAATTTCTCATTTTCTAAATTCAAAATTTCTAACATTGTTTTTAAATTGGCAATTTCTTTTTCTGATTTGACTAAGTCTTTAGTAAGCACTTTGATAAACTTAAAAGACTGAGAAGGAGTGAGATCACGTACCTTAATTATCTCACTTGGTGATGCTCCCCCTTCATCGTAGCTTTCTTCTTCTGATTCTCCCCCTTGATCAATGCTCATCTCTGAGTCCGAGTCACCTTCGAAGAGATGGTTGGCCACTAGTGCTAGTCCCGAGAAAGCTTCGGCTTCTAACTCAGAGGATGAAGAATCATCCCATGTAGCCTTCAGACTCTTGCGTGTTGTGGACGTTGGTTTTTGAGGCTTCTCTTTGTTCTTTTCAGTTTGGGGCAGTCATCCTTGATGTGCCCTTCCTCGTTGCAGTTGTAGCATCAGACCGTCCTTCTGTTGCGTTGATGCTTCCTCGACTGTGATTTAAATTTGTTAGATTTAAGAAATTTATTAAAACGTCTTACCAGTAGCACTGCTTCGGTTTCGTCGATCGATGCTTCGGAGTCAAGATCGTCCTTTTCGGCTTGTAGGGCAATGTTGAGGTTCAACTTCTCTACTGGTTTCTCTGCAAGTTGAGACTCGTGAAGTTCGAAGGTAGAAAATAAGTTTTCTAAACTACTTACCTCAAAGTCCTTAGAGATGTAGTATGCATCTACTAAGTCCAGTCTAGTGTTCTGGGGAAGGCGTTGAGCGCGTATTGGATGGAATTCCGGTTCGTTACTTCTTCTCCAAGGTTGCTTAGTTGAGTTATTAGCTCCTTAATCCTTTCTTGGAGTTGCGCTATCTTCTCGCCATTGTTCATCTGGAGGTTCGTTAGTTGTGTCTGAAGGATGCCGCGCCTCGCTACCTTTGCTTCCGAGGTACCTTCATGGAGCTCTAGGAATTTCTCCCAGAGGTCTTTTGCGGAGTTGTAGCTTCCGATCTGATTTACCTCCTGGGTCGGAAGAACACTGAGCAAGTGGAACTCAGCCTTTCCGTTAGCGACGAAATCAGCCTGCTCCTTCTTCGCCCATTGGTTTTCTTCTTTGTCTTTTAGAACTGCAAAACCATATTTCATTGTAATAAGAATGTCAAAATCCGTTTTAAAGAATACCTCCAATTTTCGCTTCCATGTAGCGAAATCTCCGTCGAACTTCGGGGGATGAATGTTCGCGCCGGCCATTGTTCTGATCTTTATGCTTCAGATGAAGTATTCTACTATTGGCTCTCTTCTCTCTGTTGGTGCAGCGGGGACCGGCAAGAGGGGGGTGAATTGCCTGCAATCAAAATTTTTACCCTCCTCAAACTTTCAACTCTAAAATAAAAGCAACACTAATAATTAAAGTAATTAACAGAAAAGAAAAGAGAGATGACTCAGCTATTTGACTTGGTTACAACCGAGACGGTTGTTAATCCAAGGCGTGGAAAGGCGCACTAAAAGAGTCTCCTTTTTGAAGGCAGAGAAGCCTTTTACACTTTAAGAGCACAGAGGTTGCTTAGAAAAGAATTACAGAGTTGACGATTTTCGTTGTTTCATTGTTCTGTTTGAGACCCCTTTATATAGGGGTTCCAAGACTCATCCAGAGCCCCTGATCTTTGGGATTAGGGTTTGACTTCGAGAGGGGGATCGGTCGACCGATCCCCAGGTTCGGTCGACCGAACCTGTGTACTTTCCCAGCTTCCGTCTGGATGTAGGCTATGTGGATCGAGCTTAGGTTTGGTCGACCGATCCTTGTATTTGGTCTGTTGGTGCGAGAAGTATCCGAAGATCGAATCTGAGTTTTGATAATGGCAAAGGATTCAAAGTTAATGTGTGTTGTAATCTAACATGCTTGACTAAGTGTTTCAGGAAAGTCCTAACTGTGGTTAGGCAGGTGAAAACCCTAGGGGGTGGTAACCCTAGGTAATAGGGGGTGGTAACCCTATGCGGAAAGTCTTGGTGGGTCGAGTGCTTCAGGCAAAAGTCCTGGGGGGGGTAACCCTAGGTGGAAATCGGTGTCCGCAGGTGAAAGACGGTGGACTAGGCCAGCAAGCCAAGAACCTTAGAGCACGAGCAAAGTCGATCGATCTGGAGGATCGCGGCAGCAGCAAAATCTCAGTGCGATTCAGATAGATGAGTGGGCCCGAAGGGCGTCGGGTCGACCTAGGGTTTCGGTTGGAAATCCAAAAGTCGAACCGTCATCCAGATCTGTCATTATCATATCTATATTGTTTTGTGCTAACTTGGTTTTGCGGTATGTGTTTGGGACTAACACTTTTGGGAGGCGGAACGCAGAATAACAACCTCGGATGAGCGATGTGGCGCCTCCATGGAGCTTGGAGGCGCCTCGGGTGCGAGCCGAAGCCAGCTATCCAGAAGGGTTGGAGGCACCTTGAAGGAAGCTCAAGGCGCCTTAAACAGGTGGTTTAAGGTGCCTTGGACACTGATAAAGGTGCCTTAGGATGGATAAGAGGCAGCGGTCAAAGCTTCATCGCAGAGTTATTTTCGGGATAATACTTAGGGATTCAAGGCGCCTTGGAGTCTGATGGAGCCTTGAATACCCTTTATAAGAGGGTTTCGACCAGCAACTCTATATATCTTCTTCCAAGCAAACTTTCTGCTACAAGCTGCCTACGAGACGATCCCGAAGTGCTGCAACGACACCTCGACAACCCGGAGCTTCAGATTTAGTCTTTTGTTGTCGGTATAATCTTTTTTACCACTTTGAATTGTAATTAGTTTGTAATAGTTTTTACGAGCTTATAGTTGTTGCCCACGGAAAGCGATCAAGGATTGCGGGCCTTCGAGTAGGAGTCGATCTAGGCTCCGAATGAAGTAAATTCTCCTGTGTCTCTGTGTTTACTTTTCTTTTCCGCTACGTGATTTAACTCCGATAATTTTACGAATCGAACGAAATAGCTGCGAGCGCTATTCACCCCCCCTCTAGCGCGTCTCGATTCAACAATTGGTATCAGAGCGGAGTCGCGTTGATTTGGTGCAACCACCAATCACACAATTTTTTCGTGGTGTTTTAAATTTTTCGGAGTCAACTGAAATTAGTATTATTACTATATTCCAGTTTTTTCGTTCGTATCGATCTCGCTCGAAGTTGGTGCAACACCACTCGAGTTAGTTCTTTTTCAATTCTTTACTCCCGCACTACTAATCCAAGACTTAGTCTTGGGACGTATTTTTTAT
The DNA here is from genome assembly GCF_018446385.1 of Zingiber officinale. Taxonomy (NCBI): domain Eukaryota; kingdom Viridiplantae; phylum Streptophyta; class Magnoliopsida; order Zingiberales; family Zingiberaceae; genus Zingiber; species Zingiber officinale. The sequence continues at coordinate 72,883,053 of NC_056006.1, forward strand.
TTTTCTTTTGCATATTCTCTCGATGGCCCAACAAGAGGGTTTCAGCACCGTTTGTCCCCCCTCTTCTCTGGAGAAGATTTCGGGTACTGGAAGGGACGAATGGAAACCTACCTGAAAATCCAATTCGAAATCTGGATGATAATCAAGACTAGTTTGGATCTGCCAACTGATAAAGACGGCAAGCCTACACCCTGCGAGGACTGGGAGCCCTAATCAAAGAGGAGCTCAACAGAGTCGGTCCATTTTCAACCGCAAAGGAGCTGTGGGAGAAACTGATAGAACTCCATGAGGGCACCTCTGACACCAAGGTAAGTAAAAGAGATCTTTTACTTAATAAACTATATAATCTAAAAATGCAGGAAGGTGAGACAGCGAGTTCTCTACACGCAAGAATTCAAGACATCCTCAACTCTCTCTACGGAATCGGGCAAAAGGTAGAGAATCGGGACGTCATAAGGTACACACTAAATTCGTTTCCTAGGAGCACATTGTGGGCATCAATGGTAGATGCCTACAAAGTCTCCAAGGATTTATCTTCAATAAAATTAGATGAATTATTCTGTGAGTTTGAATTACATGAGCAGACTAATGCACAACCAACTGAGAAGGGGGTTGCTTTGGTTGCAGTCCGGTGACGGACAAGACGAGATCACGACGAAGAACAAACCCGAGTCAAGAAGAACTCGACTCGGATGATGAAGATGAAGAACTAACAGAGAACTCATGAACCTTGTGAAGAGACTCTACAAGAAGAAGAAAAGACAAGAAGGACCTAAAGAAGGTAGTCCAATCCAAGGAGGCCCAACCAAGTTCTAAGGTAAAGTTGAGTAATCTACTACGGGTGCAACGGAAGGGCACATCAAGGCCATTGCCTAATCAAAGGATGCGAAGAAGCAAAGAAGAAGAAGACCCTAAAGGCGGCGTGGGACGGATCCTCGAGGCGGCATTGACTGAGCGATCGATCAGTTAGGTTGACTGATGGCGTGGGATCCGGATCGTAATCCGAGATCGAATCGAATCCGGAGTGATCCGGTGGATGCCAGATCGCAGAAGGGCGATCCTGTAAGTATCCCTCGACTCAATAACTTAGTCAATTATTTATTACGAAAATTAGCTAAGTCGAATCTTAGAATTAAGTCACTTCTAAGAAGTAGTTGTCCTTAAAAGTGGTGACTCCAAATCTTTGATGAACCCTCGATTGGAAACTCAACTCAAACCCAAAAACTTAGAGAGAATTTCAGCAAAACTCAAGTCAAGGATCTGGAAAACACTAGAATGGTTTTCTTTAGGTTCCAGAATCTTGACCTAATTCTTGGGACACAAGAGTCGTTACAATAAAACGGTCTAGGATTTAAACCAAAAGAAAATATAAATCCTACTTATCTCTTGTAGAAAGAACAAATAGAAAAATGGGTCCCCAAGTCCAAATTGATTAATCAAGTTGGACTTGGTCAATATTGGATCTCGAAGGATCAAATACACTACCTCGATGAACCATATCGAGGCTATGATCGGGAGCAAAGAAAGTCTTGATCCAGGATGAGGGATCAACCCTTTAAGCGCGAGTCAATGCCGTGGAGGTTGAAGGGTAAAGGTCAAAAAGGTTGTGGTAGATACGGATAGGTGGGTGTGGCGATGTTCGAGCGGAATCAAAGACACCCGCCGGCGGTACCTCATGTTGAGCAGTGCGTATATGCCGGGGTCGGCTACCGAGGCATAAAGTCTGCAGCATGCATCATAAACTAGACAGGAATCTACCGACACCGGCGTAGGACGTGAGGTTACCGCCGGATGGGCGCTCGTCATGGAGTAAGTAGAAGACAAAGGACAAGGGAATATCTTGACGTAGGTATGTTCAACCGGACCTGGGCGGGATCTTATAGCGAGTTCATTGTCCCGGAGGAGAATGTCGGTCGCTGGGCGCGGTATGGTGTCGAGTAAGCTCTTCACAGCTCATGCGAGATATGGTTAGAGAGCACCGGGTATGCGTGAGCCTCTTCTGACTCTATATAAGGGTCGCACACTTTGCACGAGCGATCTGGATCTTGACCACTCTTCGCTTGGTTTCATCTTGCCTAACTTGATCGTCGGGGGTCGTAGGAACCCTTCCGGCCGACTTCTTTGGTTCGCGAGCTCCATACGATTGAGCCACATCATCGATTTGGATAGCGCCCGCCCTTGCCCGATTCATCGATTAGCGATCGGATAGGGAATTTGGCGCCGTCGTCCACGATCGGAGTAATGGGAAGCCGGCGACGACGCATGTCTGATGGCTCGCTCTCCAGGAGGGCTCGGCGTCGAGTCAAGGTCAAGCTAAGCGTGGAACAAAAGCGAAAGCGGCCGGCGGATGGAGCAACAAGCGATTGTGTGGGCCGGCCAGCGGTTTACCCGCCACGGTTTCGTTTCATCCGGGCTATTAGGCGCCTCCCTCCACAACAATTAATCATGACCGAGGATCTTCATCCGGGCAATATGCCAATAAGACAAGAAAAGGCAAGGCCCAGCGAGCGGGTCAGGCGGTAGTAGAGCCATCCTCAGGACCCTCTGCAAGCACTATGTATCTAGCCCCTATGATGGAATACCGGAAACCGGACGATCATCTAGGTAAGTTAAACAACACAACCTACATCAATACGGATGGAGTAAAGTGCGGGTATTCCTTACCACTCTCTCGGGATCCAGCGCAGCGGTGGTTTCGGAGGTTGGAGACGGATCCATCACAAGTTTCAGGACTTCCATGGCCTTCCTCCACCATTTGCAGTGATGCGTTATCGGAAGACGACATGCAATTAAGCAGAAAGCCCCAAAAGAGCAGAGCTTACATCAGTTCGGCAGTGGTCATGGATATTCCAATGGCTACCTCAAAGAAGCGATGAATGTCGTTTACGAGGGCCTCGTGGACGGTGACTTCTTAGTTAGAAATCGCAGACTCGACCATATGTTACACGGGCCCCAATGAATACATCAAGGAAGCCCGGCGGCCGGAAGGCAAGAGGCGGCCACCACTCTGAAAGCGGGAGCTCATCGGCCAGGCGGAGGACGGCCGCGCGGAGGCGGCCCGACAGCCATTCAAGATCACGCCATTCGATCTTCTTCGGCGGCCAAACCAACCAAAGGTATGGACCCCAATGTTTTTGCTCATTCCGGACATGCATAACACAAGAGATTGTCGAACCTACCGATCACCCACCCGTCTACCCGATGTCGCCATCATCCGGCAGGCGGCCAGCGACGGGAGGCCGAAGAATAGTCTCCGGGGCGGTCCTGAGGCGAGACAAGTGATAAGCGGTGGCAGCCGGGGCGGAAGGAAAAATAGCAACCGTCTTAACAAATCAACATCATCAGTCGCCGCTGGGTGACTGACTCCAGCATGGAAGGCATCGAGTCGGTCTACAGACCCACGTGGTGTTCGTGTGCAACGAAGGCAGCTGCGGACCGGGGGACTGAGGAGGTGGTCCACATGGCGCTCTCCTCATCAGCGGTAATAATCTTCTTCCTTTATTCATTCAGATACTGAGGGCTCGGTCAATATTTCAAGGCCTTCGACCAGTGCAAATTGATCGGTAAGCTCGCCCATGGCGACCCCCTCCCCTCTCACTGGCAATGAAGTTACATCGGCCGGATCGGACGCTCTATTGCTTTGGTTGAGGAGCGGCCGCCTTCGGCGGACTGGCCAACTATCTCTCCTTGATACAATGTTATTTTGCGAAGGCGGCTCGCGAGTTAAGGCGGCCGTCTCTACTACTTCCACCAAAATCAAGTTCCCGTGGAAGATAAAGTGGGAGAAATGCGAGGAGACCACTTGCGGCTCCTACGTCGAGATGGTCGGCTGAAGCTAATTTCTCTCGGAAGGCGCCACGGATCGGAGCAGCGCTATAGCGAAAAACCACCCTCTTTGGGTTAAGAAGGAAATGGAGATTCAGCGATCGGAGCCGAGCCACCACGTTCGGTCGATGCAGGTGGGCGAGAAAGGAAGTGATTAAATGTCTCGAGCTGTGATGTTTCGTTTGGTCAACACATGGCTTGGAATTTCGCGGTATAGCGCATCCACGAGCTCCACGTCAGGCCCGGACGCTTCTCGATGTGAAGCAAAGGAAGAGAGACTTCAGCGCGAACAAAGTGGGTAGAAGCTCCACGGAGGCCGGCCACATCGCAGGTGCGGTAGCGTGGTACTAGTCTCGGGCAACAAGTGGAGAGTTTGCATCGATTTAGGGATCAGCATGCCCGAAAGGTTTTATCCTCTCCCGGATCGATCATTGGCGGACTCAAGTAAGTGCGAGTTGATGTCATGGCGCCTATCGGGCTACTATCAAGTGCAGCTGCCAAGAAGATCGAGAAGGTCGACTTCTGACGGTACACCACTCTCTGATCTGATCTGGATTGAAGAACATACAGTAACTTGATGAACAAAGTGTTCGAGGAGCGAGATCGGCGGTGGAGTGGTAGTATATTCTTATCAAGTCCGTCAAGCCAAGCCCTCTTTGAAGACATGGAGACTTTCCAAATGCTAAGGAAGTATGGAGTTAAAGTGAATCCTCGGAAGTCATTCGGACAAAAGCGGACGTTTCTTGGGATATATATGGTCCGGCGGGGCATCGAGGTAAATCCGAGCAAGGTGAAAGCATTACAAGATATCAAGCCCCAAACGAGGAAGTACACGCTTGACCAGATAAACGACATTGTCGATTCATCTCTCGAGAGGCTCAGACCTCCGTTTTCAAAATCTTAAGCTACTAAGTTTCGATGGGATGAAGAATGTGATCAGAGCGGAAGAGATATCTGAACTCTTTCCTTGAGCCACCGGTAGGTGAGCCTCTGTATCTATTTATCTTCAATAGCGATGGGTTCGGCATTAGTAGGCGAGAAGAACAGAATGTATTTCTTAAGCCATATTTTAAAGGCTGAATCTCGCTCGCTCGGAAGGCGGCTTTTGGTCCTTTGCCGGTCCTGCTTGGAGACTGTCCTTACATTTCCTACACATCTGATCGTCGACGAATAGCCCATTGGGAGAGTCTCACTCGAACCCGGAAAGCGTCGGACGGCTCATCAAGTGGACAGCGGGTTGAGTGAGTTTGATATTGACATCAGCAGGCGATAAAGGCGCATCCTTGGCGTCCATCTTGCGAGGGCAAAGCCTGGAAATTTATGGATGGTGGAATCACTTGACTCGGAAGCGGAATTGGGGTGTTGTTCTCTCCACAAGAAGAGCGGATGCATCTGTCCGTCCAGCCTCGGAATATAGACAAACAGCAGCGACGCACATAGCACCTGTCGAGGAGTCGGTCGGGTGACAATCCGGACTGGACTGGTTAGCTCGGCAACTCGGGCACTTTTGAGATTAACAGCTCGGCTCAGCTTTCTGAAGCCTTCTTGGGCTCAAAACTTGAGAGGTCATTATCCGAAGATACCGGACCGTGCGAGATGAGTTAGCCAAACTTGCAAATATCATGCGTACATACGGTGATTGAACAAGTATCCCACAGTGGCGCGTATCGATCGGATGGGCCTACCGAAGGATTGACCATCATGGAGTTTCTCCGTTGGGTGCGACAAAATCGATCGGGAGGCTGAAGGCTATGGAGGCGGGTTCACACGTGGAGACCAACTCTGAAGGCCTTCTCTAGCCTTTGTTGAAGTGTGTGAACTCGGAAGAAGCATGAGAATACATCTTCGGAATTGCACCAAGGGTACGTGCGGCGGACATCACAAGAGACGAGATCCTTTGCGAGAAGATCGGATGGCGTGGCACTAGACGCGGCGCGACATGCCTCTCCAAGTACCACAACTTCTTCCCGACCGGCCGGAGGAGAAAGCATCATATCCCTGATGACCAATGGGAATGGATATTATGGGTCCGTTCCTATGGCGACAAGTCAGTTTCTCTGGTGGCGGTCTATTTTCAAATGGGTGAGGGCGGTGGGCGATGAATATCAAGGCAAATGGTCAAAAGTTCATACGGCAATATATAATCATCGGCATTCGCTCGGCCGATCGTATATGTTACAAATCAACTTCGAAGAATGAATGCGAAGTTATGGCATCGAGCAACACTTTACTTGGCGTATCCCGAGCAGCGGCTAGCGATAGGAGATTCTTCACATTCTTGAGCTCGGCTCGACCACATGGGAGGAGGCTGGGTGGATGAGTCTTATGGGCTATCTGCGCGACAAAGGAGAGGCAGAGTTCTGGTTCCATTTAGTGTCCTGGTGGCGATCATCGATCCGAGTTGAGTTGGTGTCCGGATCTAAATTATGACGATAATGCAGGAGGAACACAGAGTTGGACTTGATCGAAGCGAGCCAAGGCATCCGTAAAGCATGGGTGGTCGGTAAGAATGAAGCGAACTACAATCGCGTGATCCTAGGCGTTCAGTCCGGACCTAGTGCGGAAGAAAGTAAAGCCGGTCGGTGGCGTTGTAGTGGGGCTCCTTGGCGGGTCCTTTAAAGTCATCGAAAGCTCGCTCGGGTGCTTATTATTTAGAATATATGAAGATGGACGATGTGGACCGAAAATCATCTCCGCCGTACAAATTTGGGTGAGGTCTTGTTGATATAATTCATTTGGTGTATCTCTTGGTTGCGTGTTCTTTTTAATGGGAAGCAAAATGATAACGCATTGAATCTTGGCCGAAGTGTTGAATATCCTAAAGGCCGTCGAGAAGTAGGAGAAAAAAAGGTTGGAAAAGGCGAGCTATAAATCGAACTGGAAAAGCGACGTACCGAGCTCGGCGTTAAAATCGAAGAAGGCGACTATAAACCCTCAGCGAAGACCGAGCTCCGGCGTTAAAATCGAAGTCGCCAGCTATAAACCCTCCAAGCGGCGAGCAGCTCGACTCAAATCGAGTGTAGTCGCGATATAAACTCCAGCACGAGTGATCGCACGTGCGACGTTAATCGAGAGTCGGAGCCACTATAAAGCGGGAAGGCCGTCGATCTCAGGCGTTAAAAAGCGCCGACTACAAACCCGCCGGAAGAGCCGCTCGGCGTTTAAAATCGAGTAGTATATAAAACTCGTCGTTAAAAATCGAGAGGCGACTATAAACCCTCAGAGCGCCGTGTCTGGACCGCGTTAATCGATCGAGTCAGTCGGCGACTATAAACCCTCCACGTGGAAGACCGGAGCTCCGTTAAAATCATCACGATTATAAACCCTCCGTAGGAAGGCCGTCGAGCTCAGGCGTTAAAAATCGCGTCGGCTATAAACCCTACCCTCCGGCCAGACGAATGCAATGAAGAGGTTTCGCTGGTGAGTCGTTTAGTCGATCGGCCAAGTACCCAAAAGTACTTCGTCAACGTCCAGCGAACAACTTCTTTTGTCGAGACATGATATATTAAGCCGAGTGGAAAAGCTATGCAAAATACTTCATAAAATCCCTTTCGAACACAAGAGAGGTGTGACAAGAGGCGAGCGGACGACATGCGTATTGATTAGCAAAAGAAAAAGCAAGTAAAAGGATAACATTAAAGAAATTAAGGCCGAGTGGCCAGATTACAAAAAGGGATAGTTTTTTGGCCGAGCGGCCGAATAACGGGCAAACTTCTATTCTAAATACTCATAGAGATCCTTCGGGATATTGTTGAAGAGTGTTGCACAGTCCCGAGGGATAAGTGGAATCGGGAAGTTGCCCTTTGGACTTCAAATATTCCGTGGCATTCATGGCAAGTTCGAGGCCGTACATCCGCTCATAAACTTTCTCTGAAATCGACGGATGTAATTTGCTTAGGCTGATTCAACCTCTCTTGATAGTGCTGCGCATCAGTACAGTGTTCTTGTAAAATAGCCTCGAGTTCGTCACCTCATCAAAAGGCGCCTTCTCGTGGCTTGGCCTTGGTCCTCTTTAACTTTTGCTCCAACCCCGAGCCTCTACATTTTCCGGATCGGAGATAGCTGTTCTTCCGCCTCGGTCGCTAGGCTTATCTTGCGATCCAGTTGATTTATTCACGCGATCAAGTTCGGCCAGATTGTGAGCCTGGTCTTTGAGTCTTTTTGAGCTCCTTCTGCAGCTCGACATAGGATGGGCCTTGGGAGGGAGCGCCGCCCGAACTCCGTAGTCTTTTGAGCTCCTCGTCCACCATGGCGAGTCGATTGGAGACAGCAATCTCCTCCACCCATCTCTGACAAAAGAAAAATTGTTAATAGCCGATCGGGAGGAATGCATAAAAAGCTTATGAAGAAAATGCACTTACCCAGTCCTGCGATGTAGGTTCGTATTGGAGGGAATCATCGCCAGCCGAGCCGTCGGCCCACATTTTGGCTAGAGGCCCTTTCAAAGTGATCGTGCTCGCACTAGGCGGCGACGGCATTAATTCTCTGGGGAGATGCAGGGAGACCCGGTGATGCGTCGGCGGGTCGCGCGTCAGCGGAGAAGGATCGGATGTTGGCGAGAGGCTGGACAAAATTGAGCTGAACGGGGCGGCGGAGCGGCGTTGGAAGACGACCTCAAGAGGTCAGCGCGGAATGATGGGGTCCGTCGAACGATATCGCCTCTGGCTGAGTTTTCCCAGAATCGGTGGGATCGAACGAATGATGGGCAGGACGGCGGCTGGAGCTGGTGTCGGTCTCGTCCGCCGCTGTCGAGGGGTCCGAGTCCTTCCTCGGCATAAGGCTGTGAGGCTCTCGACCAGTACGGCTGCCGGTGCTCGAGCGGAAGAGCTGGTACCGTCGCACGCTCTTCTTCATTAGAGCCGACGGATGCCAAGTGTCTCCATCTCTTTTGCCGACTGCCGCCGCCTTCCTCTTAAATACCACACGACTCCATGACAACATTTGTGCAGGAAAATAGAAAATCGCTTAACAATTTAAATGAATGCCTGAAGTAAAATTCTTACGAAGCCACTCGGAAGGGGTCTTGATCGGATCGAATATATACATCACCTTGCAGAGAATATCTTGATCGAACCCAACCGAAGCATGAAGATGGTCGGATTTTGAACCTTTTGAGCTCTACGGTGAGGTTGGCGGTTGCAGGCCCAGCCGTTAGGAAAGGGCCCGCTCGAAGGCGAATATAAAGTAAAATTCTTTCCAATACTTATTGGAAGGGTAGTTTATTGAAGAAAACTAAACGGGCGGGAGCTCGGAACATGTGTGCCTACTGATTTAAGTAAATAGAAATAGAGACCACCGGTGAGGAATGTTATGGATTTTGAATAGGACGACACGTCGCATAGAAGGCGGAAAGTGTTGGGGACTAGGCTTCGAAATGTCGAAAAAGTTGCAAACTTGACGATGAAGAGATAATGGGAGTCGACCGGGACCGTGACGCGCTGAAACAAGGCTCAGGCATACAAGGTAGTGGCGAGGGAGTGGGTAAGATAATTTCGAGTCGGGGATGTCAAAACTATTTATCGAATGTGGCGTCATTCGATAAATAATGGTATATCATGGGGAGGGCTTGGTCTTGTGGCGGGAAGAGCTAGCCATTGTCCAAGAGCGAAATCAAAAGCGAAGAAAGGTAGGGATAGGAGAAAGAGAGGCGCACGATGCCGAGGATGAAACTGGAAGAAATGCAAAAACACAAGAACCAAGAGAAAGAAGGAGAACCTTCGACGAAGAGGGAGAGGGAGAGAAGAGCAGGAGATCGCCGAAAAGGAGAGCAAGATTGCGAAATCTGAACTCGAGAAGCGGCGGTGAGCACGACATGAGAAGTGAGGCGAAGGAAGAGAAGGCTTTATAGGGTGGGCGGCGAGCGCCTCCAAGTCGGATCAGTCGCGAGAATCGAAGCACGATCGCAGTCCATTTCGAACCGCCTTCCGTCCACGCCTTGCCACTGTCGCATGGCGATAAGCAAGGCCACGTGGCATTCCATCACGGGGAGCATTTAATGGCGCCTTAATGAGGCCCAAGCGCGTGCTCGACCTTAATGATGGAGATTGGCGGAAACTTTGAAAGATCGAGAAGGGTTGGCGTTGTTGGCGTTTAGCAGTGCTGCCAAGCGGAAAACAGATTGCTTATAGGCTTCTCGAAACGATGGTCGATCACTGGACTAATCGCCTCCTTGACTAGACTTGAGGGAGGCAAGTGATCAAGCGATAAGGAGGGGATCAACCTTTAAGCGAGTCAGCTTCATGGAGGTTAAAGGGTAAAGGTCAACTAAAGGTTTGGGACGCGGATAAAGATTGGGGTGACGGCCGAATGTTCGAAGGAAGCAAAGACAGGGGGAGTCGGCGCGGCCGTTGCAGGTCGATATGGCCAGCGGGCGGGTAGCCCGCTCAAGCAAAAGCATAAAAGCATGTGTCTGCGATCTCCATAGAGCACATGACCAGGAATCTCCCGGTGACGACTTTGCTGTTCTTGACCGGCCGCCGGACGTAGGCCCGGACGCGGAGTAAGAAGAGACAAAGGACAAGGGACATCTTCCGGCGGGTATGTTCAGCGACCAGCCGAGGATCTTATGATAGAGGGTTGTTGTCCCATCGGATATTATCGTATTTGTAGCTGGTTTCTCGACAAGCTCCGATGCGAGGCATGGTTAGAGGACACGATTTGCCTCGGTATGTGTGCGTGAGCCTCTATATAAGGGGCCTCGCGCCTTTAAGGTTGCAGCGATCTCAGATCTTCGAAGCCACTTCCTTCGTTTCCTCTTGCCTGACTTGATCGTTGGAGGGTCATCGCCGGGAACCCCTTCCCGGCCCGACTTCTTTGCAGGTTTGCCGGAGCTCCATACGGCCGGTTAGAGAGCCACGTCATCGATTTGGATAGCGTAACGTGTCCAGCGTCCATCGATTCAGCGATCGGACAGGATCAGATACTAATAAAACGAACTTAATTCAAAATTAAATTAAAATTTAAAATTTAAAATAAAAAATTCGAAATTAAATTAAAATTCTAAATTCTAAATTTAAAATTAAATTAAAAATTCAAAATTAAATTAAAATTTGAAATTCGAAATTAAATTGAAAATTTGAAATTAAATTAAAAATTAAAAATTAAATTAAAAATTCAAAATTCAAAATTTAAAATTAAATTAAAATTCAAGATTTAAACCAAATAAAAATAGAGAATGAGGATCCAGAATAGCTGGCACCCCTATCTAAACTACCCGACTGGGTAATAGAACTTTATCTACCCGAAATGGGTAAACAAGAGTAGACTACCCGACAGGGTAATTAATGTTAGAAAAAAATAGGGCTAGCTTTAACTTGAACCACGGTACTGGTAAAGTTTTTGGATGATAGTACGTTAGGGAAGCTTGAGCATCGCATGTCTAGGAAGATATGACTTCGACCTGGTGCATTTGGCCAAGTGGAACTGACCGAAGCTACCCTTAAATGGATCCTAAATAGTTAGACCAAGGTTTAGTATTAAGTTCAATGGGTAGGACTATTTGGGAAACCTCGAAGGCATGGTTACTTTAATGAGTTCCTTGTGACTCATCATAGCCCAGAAGTTTATCCAAAAGAATGCTTACTTGTTGAACCCAAAGCTAAACCTAAATCTAACACAAAGTTAAACCAAACCCTTAAATTGAACCTCAATTCATCTCACAAAAATTATAGGATTCCCTGATTGAAAATTTAGATCGGGTGAGATGACTAAGGAATTTAAAATTCAAATGCAAAATATTTCAAAATTATTTTAAAAATCTTTAAAACTTAATTTCAAAATTCCTTTAAAAATCACTTTCAAAATTATTTTAAAAAACTTTTAAAAAAAACTTAATTTCAAAATTACTTTCAAAATTATTTTAAAAATCTTTTAAAAACTTAATTTCAAAATTACTTTCAAAATTATTTTAAAAAAAACTTTTAAAAACTTAATTTCAAAATTACTTTCAAAATTATTTTAATTTTTTTTTAAAAACTTAATTTCAAAATCACTTTCAAAATTATTTTTAAAATCTTTTAAAAACTTAATTTCAAAATTACTTTCAAAATTATTTTAAAAATCTTTTAAATTACTTTCAAAATTATTTTAAAAATATTTTAAAATTTTAATTTCAAAATTACTTTCAAAAATCTTTTAAAAACTTAATTTCAAAATTAAATTAGCATTATTTTTCAAAATTAAGTAAAATTATTTTTCAAAATTAATTAAATTAAAATTATTTTTCAAAATGACTTAAAATTCAAAATTAATTACTTAAAAGTCTTTAATCCAAAATTAACCTACCTAATTCAATAAAATAAAATAAAATAAAAAAAAATTAAAAAACGCATGTGGCACCTAAACAAAGGCGCCTCCCATACACGGGAGGCGCCCTAGAAAGCGGCGGGAAAACTCCCCCCGCCTGAGACTAAGGCGCCTCGGATTATCTCCGAGGCGCCTCAAACCACCGTCCTAAGGTGCCTTATAACTCAATTAAGGCGCCTTAAGACCTAAAAGCTTTTCACGAACAGAACAGATTCTGTTCGTTTTCGGTCTGCCCCATTTTGCCGAGTTCCCGAGCGATTTCTCACCGAAATCTCGATCTAAGGCGCCTTCAACCTATTCTTCCCCTTATACACCCCACAATGCCTCCTAGGTAAACTCTAAAAACTTCATAGTCAATTTTTACATTTTCTTTATGCGTATTTTACCGATTTTTGTGTAAAATCGTTGAAAATAGGAAACGACGTCAAGTAGATCCCAATCCGGCTAGACTCCCATCAGCCGACCTCAGATTTCCAACCGACCAACTTAGGGATACATTTGCTAATTTCACATTTAACCTTATCAAGCCTAGATACGTGAATAGGCCCTTTTTTAGTCAGTACTGTCACCGATCGGTCCAGATGATAGAATACTATCAGCTGGACAAATTGGTTTACTACAGTGATGCAGTAAATCATGACTTATGTGCACAGTTCTATCACAACCTTGAAAGGGTTGATGATCGTACATACTCCTCGAGAGTCGGTAGCACTGACATCCAGCTTACCCCCACTTTATTACGTACCGCCTTAGGACTTAGAGCGTCAGAGTGTACCTTCCTGTGCTACCCCAGTAGGGATCTGCCATTTGGCAATCCCTACTCTCATATTACGTTGGACACTATCTATACGTACTTTTTTGGTGGGGAGAGACCACTCAGCTTGACTGAGTTCAGGTCAGTTTCTCTTAGAGTCCAGGACTATGTCATGTATAGGGTCCTGACAGCCTACATATTGTCGATCTCATCTCGGGATGTCCCGAAGATGCGATCTTCACATTCATTCTTTCTATATGCCTTGAGTCATCGGTTGGACATTGATATAGCCTTACACATGTTCCAGAACATCATCTCAGCATCTAGTACAGTCACTTCCCGTATAGTGCATATGCCCTACTGCCATATTTTGACATCCATCTTTTCGGCCATCAAGGGTATAGATGTGACCAGAGGAACAATTATCCCTTTACCATATACGACGAACTAGGGTCACGCAATTGTAGACTAGCCCGTGCTGAGGTCAACGCTGATGGAGTTCTAGCCTGGACAGGTCGACCACAGCCAACCGATGCCCCTATCGATCCAAAGGCCAAGGATATACCAGGCGAGGGAGAGGAGTGGGATGACTTCTTAGCCGAGGACTTTTTCTCAGATCCTTCCACCTCTGCTGGACCCTCTACATCTGTCGGTCCTTCGACGTCGGCACCACTTTCTGTCGAGGACAGACTCACTCGGCTCGAGATCCAGTCCTATCAGACGCGACGAGCTATGCTAGATAGCCATCGCTTCCTTCGATCTATGCGATCTGAGATGGTTGTTGGTTTCGCGTCTCTCCGAGGTAAGATACGGCGTCAGGGACAGCCTCAGCCGGCACCCGAACAGCCTCTAGCCGATCCTCCAGCTGACGATCCACCTGCTTGACTCTATCTTTTTAGACTGTCTGGATATGTCACTCACTTCTTGGATCTGGATATCGTACTCATCTTTTGGATTGTATCTTGGATTTGGTTATCTGATGTTTAGCTGACTTATATTTAATTCAGTACTTATGTGTCACTGTTTCAAAATTGTGAGTATAATTTCAAAATCACTTTTAAATTGGTTTTAAAAATATAGGAAAAATAATGATTTTAAAATCCCCTTCTTCTTAGAATTTTCAAAAATTGGACTTAGTTTAGGCTTTACCCTAGAAATCATGTTCCCCTAGATTTAAACCAAAGCATCTCACAAACATCTAGGTATACTTTGCTTGTGTTTGAAAAAACATAGAATGGTGTGAGATACATAGGGTACAGCCTGGACTCAAGAATGCTTATTTCTGTGCATCAATATGAGTCTGGGCGTTAAATACTTTATTAACAGTAATCAAGTCAAGTCTTCCAGCTCTAGTCAAAACTACCTGGACTAAAGGACTTAACTCGACTAACCAAGTGAAAGCTGCTGCCCTCTAGGCAATCAGCAAGTAACTAAAGGTTAGACAGTTGGTGAAGGAAATATTAAGTTTAAGCATGCTTGTACTTTAGGGCTCTGATACCTGATCAAAACAAATTTTGACTCATGCTTGGACTTAAGGACCAACCAATTTGATTAAATAAACTAAATTAAATATTTAGTTTCTCCCTCTTCGTCCTAAAAATTTAAAAGTTCTTACTTCTGTGTTTTCAAATTAAGCTAAGTGTCTTTTAACTTAAGCTCTATTTTCAAAATTCAATCTTTGCAAAATACTAAGCTAAGTAGTTCATATAGAAACCTTCCAACTTTTTCAAACTTAGTTTTTATAAATTCTTACTAAGCTATTTTTACTTACCTAAAAGTATTAAAAATCATTGCTTTCAAAATATTTCTTTTGCTAAGTAAAAAGCAACTTCAATTTTCTTTAAGATTTGCAAAATTTAGCTAAGTATATTTCAAAAAATAACTAAGTTTCAAAAGTGGCTAAAATCGTCCTTCACAGTCTACTATATATTAGAAAATTCTTCTCAAAAGTCAATTTAGCTTTTATCCAGTCTTTCAAGCCTAATCTGTCTTTCAATAAGAAAAATTAAAAATTGCTTAAAACTGGCTTATTTCTTTTGATAAATGGCAAAGGGGGAGAGTAGGAAATTCAAAAGTAAAAATTCAATTCAAACCCTGAATTAAGGGGGAGCTTCACAAAAGTTTAAGTGTTAGCTTAAGAGAGTAGGAAATTCAAAAAGTAAAAATCTATCTAATTCAAAAGTGAAAGGAAGCCGTGTATTAATGGGGAGCTTCACAAAGTTTAAGTGTTAGCTTAAGTTATGTTTTTATTTAAATTTATGTACTTAAGCTTGCTCACTTAAACCTTTTGATATTTTTATGCATTTGTTTTAACTTAACTTTGAATTTAGGTTGTCATAATCAAAAAGGGGGAGATTGTTGGTGAGGGAAGCACCAACAATCTAACATGCTTTGATAATGGCAAAGGATTCAAAGTTAAGGTGTGTTGTGATCTAACATGCTTGACTAAGTGTTTCAGGAAAGTCCTAACTGTGGTTAGGCAGGTGAAAACCCTAGGGGGTGGTAACCCTAGGTCATAGGGGGTGGTAACCCTATACGAAAAGTCTTAGTGGGTCGCTTAGCCAAAGTCCTGGGGTAACCCTAGGTGGGAAAGTCCCTGGTCGTGAACCTGTGGAATGGACCGGTAGGAAGCGGACGTCCAAAGTCAGGAGTCGGTAACCGTATGAGCAAAAAGTCCGTCGATGGAGGATCGCTAGCGAAGGTAAATCTCCTGAGTGGAGTAGGTGAGGGGTTCCCGCAGAGGCGCAGAGGGCGGTCGACCTAGGGTTTCGGTTGGAAATAAGTCGGACTCGAGACCGCCATTATCATATCTATATTGTTTTGTACTAACTTAGTTTTGCGGTATGTGTTTGGGACTAACACTTGTTACAGGACGAAGGCATAACTTAGTCTCGGATGAGCGATTAGTCGAGGCGCCTCCATGGAGCTTGGGCGCCTCGCGCGAAGGTTGGGCGCGAAGGAAGCTCAAGGCGCCTTGAACAGGTGGTTTAAGGCGCCTTGGACACTGATGAAGGCGCCTTAGGATGGATAAGAGGCAGCGGTCAAAGCTTCATCGCAGAGTTATTTTCGGGATAATACTTAGGGATTCAAGGCACCTTGGAGTCTGATGGAGGCGCCTTGAACACCCTTTATAAGAGGGTTTCGACCAGCAGCTCTAGATATCTTCTTCCAAGCAAACTTTCTACTACAAGCTGCCTACGAGACGATCCCGAAGTGCTGTAACGACACCCCGACAACCCGGATTTCAGATTTAGTCTTTTGTTGTAGGTATAATCTTTTTTACCGCTTTGAATTGTAATTAGTTTGTAATAGTTTTTACGAGCTTATAGTTGTTGCCCACGGAAAGCGATCAAGGATCGCGGGCCTTCGAGTAGGAGTCGATCTAGGCTCCGAACGAAGTAAATTCTCCTGTGTCTCTGTGTTTACTTTTCTTTTCCGCTGCTTGATTTAACTCCGATAATTTTACGAATCGAACGAAATAGCCGCGAGCGCTATTCACCCCCCCTCTAGCGCGTCTCGATCCAACACGGTCGACCGATCGGCCAACGGTCTCTGCTCGATCTGACCCGATCAAATCGCTTCGACCAAGTCTGTGATTATCTTCGGTTCGGTCGGGTCGACCGATCAAAGGGTTCGGTCGACCGATCAACCATTGGTTGTTGACGTGGCTGTTGATGTGTCTCCAATGACTGACTTTTGATGAAAGGGGTTCGGTCGACCGATCAGAGGGTTCGGTTGACCGAACACTTGTCAAGTCAACTTTCCGGTTGACTTGCTCTGGTTCGGCTTTCTTGGGTGATTTCGGCCATCCGGAATAGGGCTCACCCGAATCCAGTTCCCGACCTTCTCCTCGAGCAGTCTTTCATCTCGGCTTTACGTCCCTCGAACGCTGCGCACGTTCTTCATGCCCACCAGCGTACTCTTCCGCAGCTCTCTCGTCCTTCGGACGTACCGAACCCGACGGCTCCCTTTCCGTGCCGTCCTTCTCGCTAGCTGTGTCTTCCGCTCGACTTCCTGCTCTCCTAAGTTCCTGCACACTTAGACACAGGGATCAGACAAACAGTACCTAACCTAAACTTGGTTGATCACATCAAAACAACCACGGGGTCCAACACATGCTTGTTGAATAACTCCTAAGCCTTTACCCAAAGCTTCCAAGTTCATTCTTTTCCTCCTAATCTAAGTCTCCATCTTGTAAGAGGAAGAGAGCCTTGTGAGAGGTTGTACTCCACCGAGAAGGAGTAAGCTCTAGCCGGAGATTACCAGGGATTGATCCACCGAAGGATCAAGGGTTCGTCCACCTCAAGGACACGTCGTGGAGTAGGAGCAAGCAATCTCTGAACCACGTAAAGGAATTGTGTTAGCGTTTGTATTCTTATTTGGTTTCTTGTTTTAGTTTTAGTATATTCCTCTTGCGCACTAACGTCTTGTAGAGAAGTGATTGAAATTGGGGGTGACCTATCTATCCAACCCCCCTTCTAGTTGGCCATCGATCCCTTACAAGTGGTATCAGAGCGAAGGCGCCTTCAACGGACTAATCGCTGAGAAGAACACTATCAAAATGGTCGGTTCAAGTATTCATCCACCCAAATTCGAATGAGACTTCTCTTGGTGGAAGAAGAGAATGGAGGTATTTTTTGAAACGACTTTGATATTATGCTAATCATAGAAAATGATTTTGAGATGCCTAGGGATCAAAATAATGAGTTAATTGAAAAAGTAAGATGGAGCAAGAAGCAAAGAGAAGAGCATGTAAGAAACTCAAGAGAAATGCACCATCTCTTGAGTGTTCTTCCTCAACAAGAAGTAACTCGGATTGGGAACTACACAAGTGCCAAGGATTTGTGGGAAAGACTCATAGAGCTTCATGAAGGCACATCGGAGGCAAAGTTAGCAAGAAGAGACTTTCTCTGAACTCAACTCAACAACATTAAACTTGAAAAAGGAGAAAAGGTATCTTCACTTCATGCTAAAATTAAAGAAATTTTAAGTGGACTAATAGGTGTAGGTGAGAAACTCTCCAACCGGGACATTATGATGAAAGTCATCAATGCTTTCCCAAGAAACCCGACATGGAGCTCAATTGTAGACTCGTTCTACATTTTAAAGGACCTAGAGAAGAGCTCTCTAGATGAATTCTTTTCAACTATGGAGCTTCATGAGACATGAGTTGAAGGGCTAGATGGAGAAAGATCAAGAGGAGTAGCCCTTGTGGCAAACAAGGGAAAGGGGAAGAAGAAGAAAGCTCCATCTCAGTCATCTTCCGATTCCGAGGAGTCAAGTGCCTCAATGGATAGCAATCAAGAGGCATATGTGGTAAGGAAGATGAGAAAAGCATTTAAATCTTTTTCTACTAACAAATCTCATGCTAGGAAAAATTCAAGAGGCAAGAGTAGAACTAGGAAGGCCATTTGCTATAATTGCCAAGGAGAAGGACACATGAGGGATGATTGTCCTCTCTTGAAGAAGAAAGAAGAAAAGAAGAAGGAAGAGAAGAAGAAGTCAAAAGAAAAAGGGAAGAAGATCAAAACCCTAAAAGCAACATGGGATGATCCATCGTCATCGGAAGAAGAAGAGCACCATGTGCCCCATTTTGCTCTAATGGGAATTGATGATGTTGCTTCCACCTCATCCAAAAGAGAAGAAGGAAGGAGCTCAAGTGAAGGGGGAGGTCAAACTTCAGATTCGGACTTCTCGGTAAGTGAGGTACATAATCTTCCTCCCCATGTTTTAATTAAAATTATTGCAAGTACAAATGATGATTTGTTTAAGGCAAAAAGAAAGAACAAATCTTTGAAACATGATATTTGCATGCTTAAGGAAAAATTAGAATCCATGTGTTCTAAGGACAATGATATGCATGCTTCTTCTACAAATTCAATTGATTTATGTTTAGTAGAAGAAAATAAGGTTTTAAGGGAAAAGATAGAATACCTTACCAATGCCCTTAGGAAATTTGAAATTGGATCCAAAACTTTAAATATGATCATTGGGAGTCAAAAGGCAAGTTTTAAGAAAAATGGGTTAGGATACAATAACTTAACAATGAAAAGACCTATCATTGTCTACTTGCTAGGGGGTAATAAAAAACTAAGACCATAGATAGAAAATGGATCCCCAAGAAATATTTGGTTAATCCAATTAGAAAGAATTTCTATTGGATACAAAAATCAATCTTCAAGGGTTAGAGGATTTTGGGTTAGTCAACCATTGAAATCATAATTTAAATCCATTGAAAGATGGTTGACTTGAGACCTTAAGGGGGAGCACTTAGTCTTGATAGAAATTCATTATCAAGAGGGCTAAGTAGAAGTTACCTTTATCTCACAATGACTTGCATTATTTTCTAACCATAAATGTGAGATACTAGGATGATACAAATAATTCACCTATACTTATGACATTTTGATGAGTTATGAAATGTACAAGTTTTAGTGATCATAGGCCAACTATAGGGAAAACAGATGTTTAATTAATTGACATCTTGCCCATAGATCATAGTTGGATATTTTAAATGTTTTAAAAATAATTCTATATTTTATTTACTGTAGTATAGTTATGTTGAAACATATGATTGCAAAACTAAGGTTCAAATTGATACAAACTTGAGTGATTTTTAAAGTATTTGAGTTTTTATCAAAACTTCAAAAATATGATGAATTTTCATAGAAACATTTTTTTCCTTCATAAAGAACATTATAAGAAATATGTGTTCAAAATTTCATGTTTTTTCAAATTTTCTATAATTTTTTATGCATTTCTGAAATTACCTTCAGAATGTTGAAATTCGAATTGGGTTTGTGCCAGTGGACTGCGACAATTAGCAGTCGACTGGTACCTATTTTTCAGCACTTTCAAGAGCTGATATTAAGTGTTTATAAGTCCACATTGATACCATAGTATGTGTACTTGTTTGGTACGATTTTTGATGGTGTCAAAGGAGGAGAAATGAGAAGGTTTAAGTTGAAAATTAAGGATAAGAGCATATGTTAAGAGGGAGCTTGGGAATTATGCTTCATGTTTACATATTGATACCTATTTTCTAGCACTTTCAAGAGCTGATGTTAGGTGTTTGTAAGTCCACATTGATACCATAATATGTGTACTTGTTTGGTACGATTTTTAATGATGTCAAAGGGGAGAAATGGGAATATTTAAGTTGAAAATTAAGGATGAAAGCATATGTTAAGGGGGAGCTTGGGAATTATGCTTCATATTTACATATTGTTTTTAATTTTCATGTTGTTATTTATGCCTAACTTAAATATATTGTCACACATCAAAAAGGGGGAGATTGTTGGTGCAATCGACCTAGGTTTGATCGGTACGATCATGGTTTTGATGTGTGTCCAAGAGTTTAAGTTGGACTTTCATGTGTATTTGATTTGTGTGTTTGAGTCGTGTAGGACTTGGTAAAACACACATGAGAAGCTTGGTGCAGCTAAGCTTGGGAAGCTCATCCTAGGGCTCGAATCCTTGAGTCGGTGAAGGATGGTGTGGAAGACATCCGAGGGACCGCCGGACGAGGAGCAATGGAGTGGAGCCGAGGGAAGCAGACTTCAAGGCAACGTGAACGATGGCACGGAGAGAAGTCGCAGGCTCGAGTGCATCTAAGGGACGAAGGTCGAGCAAGAGGCCTTCAAGAGGGCGACTCCGGAGAGGATGAGTGTGAGTGTGTAATCGGGACCAGTCGACTGATGGAAGTTCTAGTCGACTGGTCCAATCGACTATGCAGTCAACTGGGAGTGAACAGAAGCATTCTATTCGCTCAGCCAGCAGTGACCAGTCAACTGGTAGTTTTACCAGTCGATTGGCAAGTGACCGTTAGCAAACCGTTAGAGCTGCGAAGTAGCAGTTGGCTACCTCCAACGATAACACCAGTCGATTGGTGCCGAGATGAGTTGATATGTTGATCAACTCTCTACTCTTATTATATGAAGCTTTGTGCTTGAAGGAGGTTACTCATACTTGTTGAATAACTCCTAAGCCTTTGTCCAAAGCTTCCAAGTTCATTCTCTTTCTCCTAATCTAAGTCTCCATCTTGTAAGAGGAAGAGAGCCTTGTGAGAGGTTGTACTCCACCGAGAAGGAGTAAGCTCTGTCCGGAGATTGTCGAGGATTGATCCACCGAAGGATCAAAGGTTCGTCCACCTCAAGGACACGCTGTGGAGTAGGATCAAGCAATCTCAGAACCACGTAAAGAAATCGTGTTAGCGTTTGTATTCTTATTTGCTTTCTTGTTTTAGTTTTAGTATATTCCGCTTGCGCACTAATGTCTTGTAGAGAAGTGATTGAAATTCCGGTGACCTAGCTATCCAACCTCCCTTCTAGCCGACCACCGATCCCTTACAATCCCTTCTCTAATAGTATTATAAAAGGAGCTAACTCTCATGGGCAAAGGTACACAAACACTCACACTTGAACTGCTGCATATTATCCTCATTTTCTATTATGCATTCTCTCTCTTTTCCCATCAGAGACTGACATGAGCGTTGGAGTGACTTGGTCAGGGCACCCTTAACCTCTATTCTAACTCTCCTTTTTCTTCTCAGGATTCCCTCCATTCTAACTCTTCTTTTCCCTCTCAGGCTTCTAAGATAGTTTAGTTGATATGATTCCCTCCCTTTTCTTCTTTAAAGATTTTAAGACTTCATTAACGTAGAAGATAACTCACCGATAATTCATCCGTAGACGATCTCAAGCAATCGTACACACATTGTACTAGCTATCACTCAAGCTTTAGCAATGATAACAAATATAGTAGCTGATATCAGTTGTGAGGCCGAAGATCAACATTGGCTGTAAGGTCGGAAATCAACTTTAGTTGTTAAGGCCGAGGAATCGAAGAAGATGAGATAAACCACACTTTCTTATTGTATTTTCTTCTTCCATTTTTGTTTCCCTTTCCCCTTTTAAAGTTTTTAGAGGAGATGGAAGGTTGTCCTTCGTTAGGTTCCTTTTTTTTATTGAAGAATGGAAGTAAAAAATCAATTCTAGTTTTGCTCCCATTGGGCTAGTAAACATAGCATGAAACCTTATGTTAGTATGAATATGATGGCATGATCTCACTGAATCATCATTTGCACATTATAAATGATCAGGTCTGAAAACCAAAAAGATGGCGAGCTGGGCAGGTGGCTGCGTTGTTGACAGTGTGAAGATGGTTAGGTCACTTTGGAACTAGAGGGGGGGGGGGTGAATAACTCCTTGCACTTCGATGATGATGATTTACAGCGGAATAGACTCGAAGCAAGCTCATAATGATAACACAAGGATTTACTTGGTATCCACCTCAAGAAGAGGTGACTAATCCAAGGATTCATACACCGAGCACACTGTCCACTATGTAGACTCTCCTTCTCGGAACAACCAGAGGTGGAGAAACCTCGTACAAAACTCAACAACAAGATGCAACTTAAACAAGAAGTAAATACACAAGAATATAGATAAAACCTTCTTCTTTCTTGATCTTGTTGATGAACATTGCCTCTTGATACTTGAAAATGCAGCAGCACCTTGCTCCAAGCAACTTTAGGAACTGGCGAAAGAATGGGAGAAGTGTAGTATAAAAAAACCTATGTTATTTGAACTCGTTGTCACCTTTATATTTGTGTTTTTAGGGCTCCCAATCAATTGGGCCTACTCCTAATCTATTGTCACGTCAGATCCCAGCCATCTAAAACCTACATCCTGTGCAACGATCATATCTCAATCGATCGGCTGATCGATTGGGGAAGCTTTGATCGATCGACCGATCGATTCAGAGCACCTCTGTTCTCTCATAAATAAACCTAGAATCGATTGACCGATCGATTCAAACTATCTCGCAATCTCACGAGAAAATAAGCCCCAATCAATTGGAGTATCCCAATCGATCGGCTGATCAATTGGGGAGCACACTATGCTCTTCACACGAGTGGCCTCCAATCGATCGTCTGATCGATTGACGTAACCCCAATCAATCAGATGATCGATTGGCATAGCCCCAATCGATCGGCTGATCGATTGGGATGTCCTTTCTCGTGAAGCTCTCCTAATCGATCAATTAATCGATTGGGCTCTAGTTCAATCGATCGAGTGATCGATTGACTAACCCTAACTTGACTAACTCAAGCCTAGGGTCCCAAACTCAATATCCAATCAACCGTGACCTATTAGGACTTGCTCATGCCTAGCATCTGGTCAACCTTAACCTACTGGGACTTCGTTACCAAGTGTCCGGTCAAACTCTTGATCCACTTGGACTTTTCTGACTGTGCCAAGTGTCCGATCCTCCATGACCCACTTGGACTTCCAAACACCAAGTACTTAGTCACCCTGGACCCACTTGGATTTCAACACGCCTGACTTCACTCACCAGGACTTCCTTACTGCCTAACTTCACTCACTAGGGCTTTTAAATTATCTAGTTTCACTCACCAGGATTTTCTCACTATCTAGCTTCACTCACTAGGACTTTCCATCTGTCTGGCTTCACTCACCAGGACTTTCCACACCAAGTGTCCCGTAAACACTGACTCACTTAGATTTTCATCATCTATCAACCTTCCCACTGGACTTGTTATTGCCTAACTTCCAGTTAGGACTTCCTAGTCAAGTATCCGGTCAACGTTGACCTACTTGACTCTTTTTCATACCAAACTGGTCAAACATTGACTAGAGGAAAATTGCTCCAACAATCTCCCCAAATGGATGATTGCACCTGCAATCTCCATATATTATCAAACATAAAAAAACTCAACCATCAAGACTCAAGCTTGAGTCAATTCAAGATTAGTCAACCTGGTCAACATTGACCTAGGAAAATTACACCAATAATCTCCCTTTTTTGATGTTTGACAATATATTTAAGTTAGGCTAATCTCATAGCCTTAACTTCTTCTTCATGTCAAAGCATGAATGAGGGTTTCCTTCATCCTCCCCCTTAACATAATGGTTTCACAATCTCCCCTTGTGAACATGGAGAATTTCCTAGCTTAAACCCTACATTCTCCCACTTTGGTACACATCAAAAACTCTCCCCCTAAAGCGTTATCCACACATTATTCAACAACCTCATATGTTGTTCACAACATCACAATAAAGGTCACATACCCTTTATTGTCTCCAATACTCTTCCAAGAGCATTCACACACCACAATGAAGATATTTAATCTTCCATTATTTTCTAATGCTCAACCTTGAGCATTCACGATAACAAAGGTTTACAACCTTCCATAGTTTTGTGAAAAATAAATTCATGTCTTTAAGGAGTAACTCCCCATCAAAACATGCTCTAAAATTTTATCAATGCACCAACAATGACTTGGAGTTCCTAAGACTTTAGGAAACTCAAAATTCAAAGTTTTAAGATTTAAGAATCAATATTGAATGCAAACCTCATCCTAAACTTCAAGTTAATCTTCTTGGACTATTACTTTCTTGTTTTCATCAAGAAAACTACCCTTAAATATTCACAAAAGAATTTTTTAGAGTTAGAAATGGTTAACATGACTAACCATGGCTTAATTGACTAAAATCAGACCGTTTCAGCCAAAAATCAATTTTTTCAATCGATTGAAGTTGAGACTCAATTGATTGAATTCTTTCAATCGATCCACTGATCGATTCATTAAGGCTTGTCATGAAAATCTATTGAATCGATCGACCAATTGATTCAGTCAAGGTTCAATCGATCAATTGATTGATTCTATGAGCTTCTGTTCGTAGAAAACCCAGTTCAATCGATCAGTTGATCGATTGAATCTCCCCAATTGATCGGTTAATCGATTGGGTTTCTAATTTCTTGAAATAAGATTTTAGCATAAATTCAGAAATACAAAAATAATTCTACAAAATTCTAAAAATTATAAAAAATGATGTACATATTATTTATATCATATATTATCATGGAAAAATAATTTTCTAAAAAAATATATTATATTTTCAAAGATTGACACAAAACTTGAAACCATTAAAAAACTTCAAAGTTTCTTACTAGTTTGTGTCTAACTATGTAATGATGATGTCTATTAAAAGATAACATTCACCAAAGTTTTCCAAAAGTATTTTGAAATGATTTTCAAAATCAATTTCCAACCATGTTCCTTAGGCTAAATATACATAACTTATACATTAGCTTTCCCAATGATTGGATAACACATACCTATGTGTTTAGATGACACTAAAACTCAAAAGATGTACTAAATCAACATCTTGAGTTTTGTTCACCATCATAACATCTCACTTGTATCTAATGTGCACTAAAACACATAGAAGTCAAGTTATAGTCTTTGTGAGATGTAAACTTTAGTTTTGCCCTAATTTAAGGGTTCATGCATATCTATCTAGGCATTGTAAGATTGATCATCTACCTAAGATGTCACTTGTTGATTAATGTCATTGTCATTATTATAAGAAAGTTAAAGTAATGCATAAAAATGATTATGGTATACATCAAAATGAATAAGTTTCAAAAGAAAACTTACTATGACGTATGTATGACATGACATGGTATTTTTGTTTATATATATATATATATATATATATACACCTGGATTACCTATCAAGTATCTCTAATTAATTTGCTAAGTCAAAATTAATCCTAAGTTGCCTTTTCTTTCCAAGAAAATGTCAAAATCCTAACTTGACATTTCTTTGACTCTATCTATTTGTGCCAATTTTAATTATGTCCAATTTCCTTAAATTTTGGCACATTTTACTCTTCCAAAGAGTAAACACTTAAACTATTTTTATTTTCAAGGAGTACGACTACCTTGAAAATGTCCTCCAAGTGTCAACTTCTTCAAGGTTAGGTTAACTACCCTTCCAATTGGAATTGACACTCTCTAAGCTCATTTAGGGTGTAGAGAACATACTCCTAGGAACCCAAAATAAATTGGTGCCCCTTGGATGTTCTAGATATTCACTAGGGATAACTTCCCTTGATACCTTCTTAATGATCTTCCTAGGTTTCTAGAAGCCTTGGTTATACTAGACTCCTCTTGGTCAACTCTAGGGATAACTTTCCTTGTGACCTTCTTAGTGACTTTCTTAGGTTTCTTAGAAGTCTTAGTCACATTGGTCCCTTTAAGGTTAACTTTAGGGATAGCCTCCCTTGTAGTCTTGACTTGACCACTAAACCTAGGGTTGGTTCCATAACTATACAAAATCCTATGATATGAAGCTGCATCCTTCTTGACTTTAGATTTGTATCCCAAACTTCTATGGCCATAGGATGATCCTTGCTCTCATAAACCTAGTTTTTTATTCTTGGACCCTTATTTTTCATTTGTGACTTTTCTAAGAGTCCTTTCTAATTTATCAAGTCTTGACCTCGAAACTTGATTTTCACTCTTTAATTCCTTAAATTTTGATTTTTCATTAAAGCCTCGAGTTTTCTTTTTCTTAGGCATATATCTAAAATTCTTAGAATTATTACCTAATTTGTTATCTACCTTCCTAGCCTTAGGTGAGGTAGTCTTAGCATGATATGCTACATATTTTTCCTTAATTTATTATGCTTTCTATTTTTATGATAAATTGCATTGAAATGATATAAATTATTTCTAGCATGTTTTTAAACATTACTTAAAGGAATTGCATCAATAAAAGATACCTTAGGTTTTCTCTTAAGAGCTCTCCCTTGACTTGTACTTCCTCCTTTAAGCTTGGTCGGTTTCTTCCCTTTGGACATTGACTCTGATAATGCCCACTTTGATTACAAGAGAAATACACAATTGTTGGAGTGTATACTGAAAGCCTAAGCTTTGTAAACATTCATTATGAATAAAGAATCACATTTGGTCTAATTATCTACATTTGTTTGTAGTTGTTCATTTAATTTATATTGTAGATAACATAGTATGTGGTGTCACATACAGAAGATGATGTTATCAGTACCTTATAAATTATAAACAGTAACTCACTACCAGAATGGAAAGGAACAAACCATTAGAAGGTCGTAGTGTAATTAGGTATTAGTTTATCTTGACTATATAATTACACTAGTACACTCAGAGTGTATTGAGTAGGACCATTTGAGGTCGTTTCTTTTATACTGACTTTATAGAGGAACAAAGACCTCGGTTATTATGGAAGTGTGTGCTCTTAATCCTAATATAATAACAAGCACATATATTTGATATTTATTTCTTTAATTTATCAATGGGTGAGATTTAGTTCGATGAATCAATAAGCCCGATAAGTTGGGAAATGATATCACTTATAGTGTGTGTTGTTGATTATAGAAGGAAACTGTGTCCTAGAGATACTAGGTTGATAATGTCCCCAAGAGGAGCTCATAAGGATTGTCATGTTAAACCCTGCAGGTGGACTTAGTCCGACATGACGATAAGGTTGAGTGGTACTACTCTTGGACATTAATTAAATGAGTTGTCAGTAACTCACTTAATTAGTGGATATTCGATATCTTAAACACAGGGAGACTAACACACTCATAATAAGAAGGAGCCCAAAAATGTAATTTGGGATTGGTGCGGTAGTTCAATGATAGTTCTCTAGTGGAATGAATTATCATTGATAAAATTAAGTTGTGTGTTCGGGGCGAACACGGGATGCTTAATTTTATCGGAGACCAAAACCAATTCCTCCTCTCGGTCCCTATCGTAGCCTCTTATTTATAGAGTTCTATACCCACCTATACCCACCTTCTATACCCACCCATAGGGGGCCGGCCAAGCTAGCTTGGGAATCAAGCTAGGGCCGGCCTAGGTATAAGATTGGGTGGCCGACCCTAGCTTGAACCCAAGCTAGTAGGGCCGGCCAAATAAAATTAAAAAGAAATTTAATTTTAATTTTTATTATTATGTGGAAGATATATTTTAAAGAGAATTAAAATTAAAATATCACTCTTGTAAAAGATCTACAAAGATTAAAGAAAGAGATTAGATCTCTTTCCTTATTTGTAGATTGGAGAGATGTTTTATTTTTCTTTAAAATTATTCACATGTTGATAAAATTAAAATTATAGAAATTTCCTTTTATCAACCATGAAGAGATTTTAAAGAGAAATTTTATTTTTAAAATTTCCGAAACAAATTAGGAAGTTTTAATTGTTGATTAAAACTTGTCCTCTTTTGTTATCCAATGATGGCCGGCCACTTGAAATTAATTGAGGAAATTTTATTTTATTTCTCTCAATTAAATCATGTCAAGGAAATTAAGGAAAATTTATTGTAATTAAATTTCCTAATTTGCCTAGGCCAAGGAATATAAAAGAAGGGGTGAGGGTGCCTTCACAAGACACAACATCTATTATTCCTCTCCCTCTTTTGTTCCTTGGTGTGGCCGGCCAACCTCTCCCTCTCTTCCTCTTGTGGTGGCCGAACCCTACCCTTCTATTGGAGCTCTTGTGGTGGCCGGATACTACTCGGAGAAGAAGAAGAAGGAGAGAAAGCTAGCATCTCTTGGAGCTTGGTTAGTATTTTGTTTTTCTTCCTTGGTGAAGCTTCCTCTTTGTTGGCCGAACCTAGCTAGGAGGAGAAGAAGGTGATTGGTGGTTTCTCATCTCGGAAGATCGTTGCCCACACAACGTCCGAGGTTAGAAGAGGAATACGGTAGAAGATCAAGAGGTTTTTCTACAAGGTATAACTAGTAAATTTTATTTCCGCATCATGCTAGTTATTTATGGAAATAATACCAAATACAAGAGGCTTACGTTCTAGTATTTCGAATATGTTTTTTCGAAGTTGTGTTCTTTTGTTTCTTTCTTTTCCTTGTGATTTGATTGTTCTCTTTGGTCAACCTAAAGTTATTTTAGGAAATTAAATATTAGCTTTCTATTAAAGGTTTTGTCTAGTCGGTGGTGGTTTCTCCCATATCCAAGAAGGCCATGTGCCTCGCCACATCAGTACTGGGAACCTTTTATGGAAATTAATATTTAATGGAATTAGTAACTTAAGGAGACTTGGGTCGAACGTGTTAAGTTCCGCAGGAGATCCAAGTCAAAACCTAAAAGAACAAATAGGTTAAGTTTTGGATCAAACATGTTAAGTTCCGCAGGCGATCCAAAATTTAATTTAAAAGAACACATGGTAGCTAGGAAAAGGTTCAGACCTTTGTACAAAATTTTTGTACAGTGGAACCTATAGGTTTTCCGAGTAGCAACCAACAAACACAATGTGCTCCTTGCCCTTATCTACCATAGGGCCGACCTCCTTGGGCTTCTCCTTGTCCTTTTGTACCACTTGACCCTTCTTTTGGTCAATTTGGGGCACTTACTACTGTAGTGTCCTTTTTTCCTACACTCAAAATAAATGATATGATATTTATTATTTAGAATTGAAATTTCTATACCTTTACTTGTATGGGTGTCACTTTCTCCATTTAATCTGGATAAAAAGACTTCTTCTTGATTTGACATTGATGTTCCACGCTCCCCCTCAATCCTTAAGGTGGAGGTCTCTTCATCTTCATCCTCATGAACATGAAATAAGGAGTATACTCATTTTCCTTTGTCTTCGTGCTCTCTAGAGGATGAACCTTCTTCTTCTTTCGATGTTGAGCATCTCTCAACTTTGGACTCTTCTTCTTCTTGATCCAATGAGTTGTCCTCTTTGGATTCTTCTTGATTTTGTATAGTGGAGGGATCTTCATGGATTCTTGCCAATTTGCTCCAAAGATCTTTGGCATCCTCAAATTCTCCTATCTTGCTCAAGATGTTGCTAGGCAATAAATTGACCAATAGCTTGGTCACTTTATCATTGATCTCACATATTTGGATTTGCTCTTGACTCCATTTGCTCCTTTTAATAATCTTGCCTTTATCATTTGTTGAAGCTTGAAAATCTTTCATTAGAGCAAATCATTGCTCTATCTGCATCATAAAAAAGTTTTCGATCCTTAATTTTCAAGAATCGAAGCTCGTCATTGTGAATGGTGGAGAGACCTTTGTGTCAAATCCGAGTCCATCTCGGAAATTCATCTTGAAGTTGAGCTTGTTGAAATCTTTGACTTGTTGAATTTAGTGCTTCAACTTCTTCTTCCTCTAGCTCGTTACCCTTCCGGCGATGAGTCTGGTAAAGAGCAACCTCGCTCTGATACCACTTGTTGGGTCACTTTGGAGCTAGAGAGGGGTGAATAGCTTCTCGTGCTTCGATGATGATGATTTGTAGTGGAATAGACTTGAAACAAGCTCCCAATGTTAACACAAGGATTTATTTGGTATCCACCTCAAGAAGAGGTGACTAATCCAAGGATCCACACACCGAGCACACTCTCTACTATGTAAACTCTCCTTCTCGGAACAACTAGAGGTAGAGAAACCTTGTACAAGACATAACAACAAGATACAACTCAAACAAGAAGTAAATACACAAGAATACAGATAAAATCTTCTTCTTGCTTGATCTTGTTGATGAAGATTGCCTCTTGATGCTTGAAAATGCAGCAGCACCTTGCTCCAAGCAACTTCAATAAATGACGGAAGAATGGGAGAAGTGTTGTGTAAAAAAACTTGTGTCATTTGAACTTGTCGTCATCTTTATATCTGTATTTTTAGGGCTCCCAATCGATTGGGCCTACTCCCAATCGATTGCCACATTAAATCCCAGCAATCTTAGTCGTCCAAACCTTGCATCCTGCGCAACGGTCACATCTCAATTGATCGGCTGATCAATTGGGGAGGCTTTGATCAATCGACTGATCGATTCAGAGAACCTTTGTGCTTTCGCAAATAAACCTAGCATTGATTAACTGATCGATTCAAGTTGTCTCGTAATCTCACGAGAAAATAATGCCTATTCGATCGACCGATCGATTGAAGTATCCCAATTTATCGACCGATCGATTGGAGTATCCCAATCGATCGATCGATCGATTGGGGAGCACACTATGCTCTTCGCCCGAATGACCTCCAATAGATTGTCTGATCGATTAGCGTATCCTTAATCGATCGGTTGATCGATTAGGTTATCCTTTCTCGTGAAGCTCTCCCATCGATCAACTGATCGATTAGGCTCTGGTTCAATCGATCGGCTGATCGATTGACCAACCCTAGCTTGGCTAACTCAAGTCTAGGGTCCCAAACCCGACATCCGGTTAATCGTGACCTGTTGGGACTTGTTCATGCCTAGCATCTGGTCAACCTTGACCTACTAGAACTACGTTATCAAGTGTCCAGTCAAACCTTTGACCCACTCAGACTTTTCTAGCTGTGCCAAGTGTCCAGTCCTCCATGACACACTTGGACTTCGAAACACCAGATGTCTTGTCACCCTGGACCCACCTGGATTTTCACACACATGCTTTCACTCACCAAGACTTTCTTACTGCCTAACTTCACTCACTAAAGCTTTCAAACTATCTACTTTCACTCACCAGGATTTTCACCTGCATTCACTTACCAGAATTTTCTCACTACCTAACTTCAATCACTAGGACTTTCCATTTGTCTGATTTCACTCACAAGGACTTTTGATAGTGTGTTCATGTGATGTTCTATTTTTGTTGGAATGGTTCGGTTATGAAGCTTATTTTGTTTGGGAAATTGATTTAAGAGTTAGTTTTTGCTAAGTAAGGAATATTTTGAGTTAATCTAATTAATGACTATTAATTCATAACGTGTGCTTTGCGTGTTTTAATTTAGTTTTGTAGGTAAAGAGTTGGATGCATTGTCACACTCGGGTTCACTCAAGTTCAGCCAACCTAGAATTTGAACTTGATTTGCACTACCCAACTACTGTTGAATCAAGCCAAGCCAACTGAACTAGCTCAACCATTGTTGAACCCAAACCAGGACAGCTACTGTGCACGCATTGATTCGATACAACCTTTAAAAATGCGAGGTTGGCACGGTTCGCCACTGTTCTTCATGTCAATCTCTTCCTGAGGCACACTTGACGGAGCTCCGTTCATTATTTCCAGATCTGAGAGCTAGTTCCTTCATCGACGGTGAATTCTAAACTTCCGACAACCAGTGTCAAAAGGGACAGAGCATGACGGCGAAGTGTTTTTCTATGTCGTGACATTGTCTTCTGCGTTTCTTTGCCACGTCACAGATCGAGGGTGCTTTCCTGATCTGTGATTTCCACCAGTCATCGGAGGTGCTGACGGTGTTTTCCCGGCATTTCCAATCCATTTCCATCCTCCATCTTATCAATGACACCCGAATAGATTGGATCAATCACTCGCGTTAATCGTTTACCAGATTTCAACCTCTGATCCTTTGCACGATAAGATTGCCAGTCGATCGTGAGTTTGAAGGGTGTTTTCCAAGAGCTGTGAGCGTAGTCTGCTTTAACTGGAAGCTTAGGTATTCACTGTTGGTTGCTCAAAGGGTGTTCTCTAGAAGCGATTCTGTTTCACGACAGAGGGGAGGAGCTATGCTTCATGATCTGCGTTTGTGAATGTTTCTTTTAACTTTGTTTTTTTTCTCCATCAACTCACGCAGATCGAAGGATTTGATTTCTTTGCAATTGAAAATTTTCTTCTGTACATTCCTGCATTTTGTAACTACATTTTGCCCAATTCTTTGTTCAAGTCAGGAACCCTTAATCTTAGCGTTTGATCCATAACAATCTAAATTCTAATTGTTTTTCTTGTGTTTAGAGATTTGGATCTAAAACATCCTACATAATTCTGTAGATAGCATTTCTTATTTCTCAATTGTGTTACTAAATTTGATTAAATTCCTTGAATCTGACCAATTGATTTGAATTACATTGAATCAGCAACATGTGGTCAGCATAGTGTATTAACTCCAGTTTAATTCCTGCACTTGCATTAACTTGCTGTTACGGAAGGGTTAGTTAAGAATAAAAGAGAGAGTGGTTAGAGCTATGAAGTTGACTAGATCAAGCTTAAGTTTAGAGATTTGTTGCTTGTCTATTAGCATTTAACAGTGAAGATTTATTCATGCAATTCAGAGTGCATATTGAGAGCTCTAGTTGGCTTAATTGGATTCAATATGATTTTCTAAGAGTTATCTGTAAGAGAAGAAGATAAGCGGAATTCCACTTGTTCCTCGATTGAGTTTGACTAGAATACGAGCATAGTTTATTTGATATTTGAATTCAATAAATAGATTTGACTTAGTTACAATTCACGTTCCATTTGTAGATATAATCTCCTTACATTGAGTTAAATTTTATTGTTGATCTTAGCTAGCATATCTAGTGAATTTTCATTGTTTTAATTTTGACTAATTTTCCTTTATTAAAATCTTAAAACAAAACACTATTTCATTAAGAAAACCCAAAAAGAATAATTTGAATCTAGAATACACACACATTTACTAGTTTTCCTTGGAAAAATACGACTTGGAAACTCTTTACTACATCTTAATTTTTGAATTATAAGGGTTTTCAATCTTAATCAATTTAAAGTGTCACGTGACATGCAATATGGGTTATATCAAATTTCCACATCAAGTGTCCGGTCAACATTGATCCACTTGGATTTTCATCATTTGCCAACCAACCCGTTGGACTTGCCATTGCCTAACTTTCAATTGGACTTCCCAGTCAAGTATCCGGTCAATCTTGACCTATTTAACTCTTCTTCACACCAAACTGGTCAAACATTGACCAAAGGATAATTGCTCCAGCAATCTCTCCAAATGGATAATTGCACAGGCAATCTCCATATATTGTCAAACATCAAAACTCAACTATCAGACTCAAGCTTAAGCCAATTCAAGCTTAGTTAACTTGGTCAATCTTGACCTAGGAAAATTGCACCAACAAAGACTTTGAATTAGAGAAAAAGTTCTTCCTCTGTACACACCAAAGAAAGCAGACAGGACGTCAGTGTTAAAAACCAAGGAGAGGATCCCTAGCGTAAGCTTTCCAATGTTCAAGTTAGTATAGTGCTTGAGTGGGAAAAGGGAGAAATGAACAGTAAATGCATGTACGTAAGACTGTCATAAAGTGTGTACTTGGCCAACAGAGAGGATCCTCTTTATATACCACTTCTCATAACCTCCGCAATCATGAGATAACAGAGAATGTCGAGTGTCAGAAGTTATTGGGTATGGGAAGATGTACAGTCTGGGAGATGTACCATCATCATCCAAGGAATCTTTCGACTTATTCTTTTCAGTCTCCCTGATGTGATTCTCCTTTTACTTAACGGGTTAAGCCCTTCGGCACAATTGATCTCATATCTCGTGGGCTAACACCATAAGTGATACAACACATGGGATAATGTGTGGATTGTCAAGGTATGTGGAATAATATGATTATATAGATATGGAATATAGCCACATGACTATATGATACTGCGAAGATATGACGATGGGACATTTTCCATACTGAGATATAGCGTCTAATTAATGAAGAAGATATAGTTCCTTCTCTAGTAGTGTTATAAAAGGAGCCCACTCCCATGGGTAAAGGTACACAAACACGCACACTTGAACTGCTGCATCTTCTCCTCATTCGTTGTTCTTCATTTTTTCTCTTTTCTCGTTAGAGACTGACTTGAGCGTTGGAGTGACTAGGCCAGGGCATCCTTGACCTCCATTCTAACTCTCCTTTTTCTTCTCAAGCTTCCCTCCATTTAACTCTCCTTTTCTTCTCAAGCTTCGCAGATACTCTAGTTGATATGATTCCCTCCCTTCTCTTCTTTAAAGATTCGACAACTTCGTTAACGTAGAAGACAACTCATTCGTCGGCGATCTGATCAAACAATCCTACGCACATTGCACTAGCTCTCACCCAAGCTTTAGCAATGATAACAAATATAGTAGCTGATATCAGCTGTGAGCCCAAAGATCAACATTAGTTGTAAGGTCAAAAATCAACTTTAGTTGTTAGGGCTGAGGAATCGAAGAAGATAAGATAAACTATACTTTCTTTTTGTATTTTCTTCTTCTATTTTAATTTTCCTTTCCCCTTTCAAAGTCCTTCGTTAGGTTCCTTTTTTTTTTTTTTTTTTTTTTTTTACTGAAGAATGAAAGTAAAAAGTCAATTCCAGTTTTGCTCCTATTGGGCTAGTAAACATAGCATGAAACCTTGTGTTAGTATGAATATGACAACGTGGTCTCACTGAATCATCATTTGCATGTTATAAATGATTCAGTCTGAAAACAGAAAAAATGGCAAGCTGGGCAGGTGGCTGCATTGTTTACTGTGTGAAGGCTTTGAATTAGAGAAGAAGTTGTTCCTCTTTGTACACACCAAAAAAAGCAGACAAGAGGTCAGCACCAAAAATTAAGGAGGGGATCACTGGCGTAGGCTCTTTGATGCTCAAGTTAGTATAGTGCCCGAGCAGGAAAAGGGAGAAATGAACAATAAATGTGTGTACGTAAGTAAGACTGTCTTAAGGCATGTACTTGGCCAACAGAGAGGACCCCTTTATATACCACCTCTCATAACCTCCGCAATCATAAGATGACAAAGAATGTCGAGTGTCAGAAGTTGTCGGCTAGGGAAGATGTGCAATTAACCTGGGAGATGTACCATCACCGTCCAAGGAATCTTTCGTTATCCATTTGTGCACCTTTTTTTTGTAAATTACGCCATTAATGAGGTGATTGAAGGAATATGTTGTCATAAGTTGTCGGCTGATGGAAAGTGTAATTATCTTCGAAGAAGGTTCTAGTGAATGCTCATATTACGATAGAGGAATATTCTCTGACAAAACGATTATTACTCTGACAAGTTGTTGTGATTTATTGACCATATTATCTTCTAAATATATCTCGACCGGATCTTTAAACCGGCTGACTATATAGTCACCCTTCCCTTAAGCTGCTCAGTTATGCACTAAGTGATGTTGGAGATCTGCTCT
The DNA here is from genome assembly GCF_018446385.1 of Zingiber officinale. NCBI lineage: Eukaryota > Viridiplantae > Streptophyta > Magnoliopsida > Zingiberales > Zingiberaceae > Zingiber > Zingiber officinale. The sequence goes on from NC_056006.1 coordinate 72,918,666, forward strand.
GGAGGTAATATGAAGCTAAGTTCTCTAGGTCTGGTCGGTTCTTTGACTGATTGACCATATACCGGATACTTGTCTCTAAGAAATGGGGAACTAAGTCTTAGGAGATTCAATCAGTACTTTAAGTCAGTCACCCAGATGATCGAAGACTTGCCTTTGAAGTGAGAAACTGAGATCAAGAAGTCCGACCGATTTATAAGGAGAGTTGCTTTACACTTATCTTCTGTACGTATAAGAGACGAGCATGCTGAGCGTATAAATCTAACCGAAGTTATTACCGACAATATATATGAAGGAGAACTGGCATATGAGAAAACTCATAGGGTCGATCAATCATATGCTGAGAGATTTGTACTGAGAGTGTGAGACTGGATCCTGTTACTCCGGTCGGACATATGATCCACCGACTTTGTGATAAGTCAGACATTCCTTGAACTCGATCGGCTATCGAATGATCGAATATATAATAGATGCCTTAATACAGGAATGGAGCACCAAGTCCCCTAGATCCGACCGACTCATGGGTCGATCGTCCTCATACTGAAGGTCCTAGGTCTGGGTGAAGAGTAAAGTCCTATTAAAAGTGACACGCTGGTCATGTCATTTTAACTTTAATTATCACATCATATATCCGAATCCGCCCATAACATTATGTATTAATAAATAATCTCAAGCTCTCATTTTGATTATGAATATTCATTTTAATGGATCTTGAAGAATTAAAATGAAAGTTTGAAATCATCAACGCAAATACTTAAAACTCGTATTTGAATTTTCATTGAGCCATTAAAGTGGAATAGTATCATTTCAATTTCAATAGTCTATTACGTTCAAAATAATTTTACCATAATTAAATGTCAACAAATGCAAGTTTGACACCGTCAATGTATTCTTATGACTCCAATAGGAACTCATTCATATTCTAATATTTGAATATGGATCTATACAAATCCATTAATATGTACTTTCTCATTTAAAACAGTCAAATTGTCATAAGATTAGCGTGGAGGCTTCTCCAAATGTTGTCAAATGTCAATGAACGTGGAGAAAGGCTTGAAATTCTTAGGTGACAATGGGAATACAATCCCATCCCCTTTTTTTGTCTGTTAATTTGTTTGAAATGTCTGCTATTCCAAGTCAAATTTGTTAATTTTAATTAATTTAATTCAAAAATTAGAGTCAGGTCATCGTCAGCACTACTACAAGTCTACGCTTGGGAAAAAAAAGATATTGACAGAAGAGACTCCTACCACTAAACAATACATTAGTATTTAATAATTGAAAATTTAAATACATACGCGAAAAGTGATTGAATTAGATTGTGATAAATAACAACTAAGATAAATATCACAGAAATCTGGCAACCGAGCAAAGAACAAATTATCAAACATTAGATAACAAGAAGAAGTCACCATGACATTTAGCTTCTTTAAAGGAAAAAAACAAAATAAAAAAAATGAGATGATTAAGGAGCTACTCTATGATTGTTTCATGCTGCTATGTACAAGGAGGTAAATTATAAAAGATTTTACTCAGTATAATGACTTTTAAATAAGGTATTAGATATACTAATATAATAATAAAAAGTAAAATTCATCATCTCACATGATTAATTTCACGATCATCTATGAGAAGATATATTGAAAAATTATAATTGATCAATATGAAGAAATATTTTTTTTCTCGATTTTATCAAAATTTAAATCTTTACTTTATAATAACAACTCTACTCCACACTAATCAACCCCACCGCATCAGATGTACCAACATGATATTACATATACGCTGAGGATTGACCTCATATAGCATTCCACGTGCAAGTACTATCCGTGTGCGAAAAAAAAAAAACATTGAAATGGACAACGAGCATTACGGATTGTAATGTCTTCCAGCCCAATAAACGGGCTCAGGCCCAGATTAATAGCTAACGCCCTAAAATAAACGGTCACGATTATCTTCTGCTTACTATATATGTAACTCGCACCGTTTACCTCTAGGGCTTTGCTTGAACACTTGCGGGGGACGTCTCAGAGCAAGGTATTTCTCTTCCCGTCTCATGTCTTTCCTCACCTTACAATTTTTTTGATTCTTCATCGTTTTGTTGATTGCCCTTGTGGTTTAGTTTCTATCGCATTTAAGCTGTTTAAGCTTATGCTTCCCATTCTATCTTTTCGGCTGTAGAACTTTTCCATTTAGTAACTCGTGAAATTAGTTGTTTGGTATGCTTGCAAATTTGTTTAGTTACATGACGACGACTGCTAGGTCTTTATTCTTTGACTTTTGAAGTTGTGGAATTTTCTTTATTATCAATCTGATATAAAAACACGCTGGTTCTGTTGCCTTAGATTGATTTATAGTTTAAGTAAGATCTGTTTGCGGGGCAGACGAGATTTTATGATTCATTTTGCCTTTCTAACGTTGTGACAATTATTTACTGTGTTGCGTTCTAATAAAGTCATCTGCAGAAGATTTGAATTGCAAACTTTTCCAAACATCAGTTGGCTCTGAAAGTTACTTCAAATCCAGTCTTGTATTGTTCTAGTTTGCAGACATTTGTTCTATTATGAATCAGTATTCAAATGCTTATCCATATCATTTCATCACTTTGAAAGTTCATATAAACTTATTCGAGTTCATTATTCACGCCTTAGTTTTGACTCAGTTGTAGTTTTTCTCCATGTCATCTAAGGTACATTTTGATTTTCTAATTTTTATCTGCTTTAAAATGATTATACTCTTAACAATCTGGTTAAGTTCAAGGGTTCATGTATATTTCTAGGTCTTCTTTGTGACAATGCATTTAAATGAAAGTTATTAATTGAAGTAACAGGTTAATGTGATTTTCTTTTTGGCTGGAAGCACCATGGTAAGTAATATTTGTTCATTTTAAAAATGCCAATCTTCTTAGTTGTCTAGATTATAGCAACAGTAAAGGATGTTTAGATAGATGATGGTCCTTATGTTTGATAACTGCAATGAGTTCTAAAACACTTATTTCTTGTTTAATTATAAAAAATTTACTAGAAGTCATACGGTGAGATTGTCACTTATCAATTTAACATTCAGAGTGTTTGTTTTTTTATGCACAAGAGTTAAATTTTCAGTTACTATGATTGTTTTCTAGGATGTGTCATCGACTACAAGCTTAGTATTTTCTTAGGATGGGTTCTATTGAATAAGTTCTTAGCTTGCCATCATAATATCTTTTATCTGATATCTGAAATCCATCAAGTTAAACTTTCAATACGTCGTGCTTTTCTTTGTGAGTATCTTATGTACATGTTAAATCTTTCTAACTAATAAGTATCATTGCTCTTTTAGTAAGAAATTGAAGGAAAACATAATATGTCAAGCTAATTTGTTAGCTTCTTACAAGCTATTATTTATTTAAATTCGTGTTTTAAATTACTACTAGATAGATTGACATGCATACACATACTCAGCTGGAAAGATTTCCAAGTAATTAAAACCATTAATTAGTCTAATAGAGCTAATAAGTTGGATCAAGCTAGAATTTAATTGTCATTGTGCATTGAGACATCCAAAAAATAAGCTCTGTCAGTGAAAATCAGCTACTGTATCAAGTAGCATACGAGTATATTACATATGCTCGGCTAGTGACCTCCACAAGAAATGGCCACATTGAGAGAAGGCACATTTGTAATCTGACTGGATTCCATGAGAGGGTCACTGCCATCCTTCATCTGTGTTTGAAGAAACACTTTGAATAGTATTGCAACCCAGATAGGGTTAAGAAAGCCTAATTTTATTGGCCCAACTGTAGGTTAAGGATTTACTTATGGTTTTCCAGTTGAATCCAACCCAGCCAAATACAAACTTTCCTCCGTGTATTTCAGACATGGTTCTTTTAATGCAATTGTTGATCCTTGTAATTGTTGTTGTCTTTTATATTTTCCTAATTAAATTTAGTTTCTATGAAGAACTTGAGCTTGGCAGATCATTATTACCTTGCTGAATCATTTTTCTTCTGTTTCTTTTTCTTTACTTTCTATTCTTTCATTTGTTCACTAGGTTATTGTTAAGCATTAAATTGTATAGCTCACAGATCTCTATATGATGAGTTTGGTCTCTTGTTGTAATCTCTTAACTTCAAAGTAATATTTGGCAAAATTTGTTTGTGCCTAGATGTATTGTTTGATATTTCCTGTGCCTTATGATTTGAAAAGGCTGTATTAATGTCTCCTTGTAGTGTTTTTTCTTAATACTATAGATTTTTTTTTCAGTCATTCATGAATGGCATTATATATTTTGTTTTTTGCAGCTTGGTATTTTTAATCAATTAATTTTGCAGTCCAAATGGCCACTATCCCTGAACCTCTCATCTGGGAGATTGTAAAGAAGAACAATTCTTACCTTGTTAAGCAGTTTGGCAGCGGCACCAACAAGGTGGTGTTCAGCAGGGAGCCTAACAATCTTTACAATCTCAATTCCTACAAGCACTCAGGTAAAATTTTAGCTTTTCTGTTTGGGATGCTTTTGGAACCATATTTATTTTCAATCGAGTTTAGTTGCATTTTTTTCATCTTAACTTGTATCCTGATTGAAATTTCACAGGCTTGGCAAACAAAAAGACAGTGGCCATTCTGCCAGGAGAGAAGGACCTCAATGTTGTCCTTGCCACTACTAAGACAAAGAAGCAGAATAAGCCTGCAAACTTGCACAACAGAACGGAACTGAAAAAGGAATTCTTCAAGATGGCTAAAATTGTCAAGAGTCAGGTATCATCTCCAGGCATTTCTACATGTTAATAGCTTCTCACAGCGAGCTTTCTGTACTTGTTCTGATAAAATGTTTTCTGCATCCATTTATCCTTTTTATTTGTATTGCATTTAATTCATAATTCTGTATTAGAGTGTTTCTTTATTTGTTTATCTGGTGACTTAATGACGGACCAATGACTGCCATTTATTTATTTTCCATTTATCTTATCTATTTATTTTGTTTTTCTTTTGTTCTTATTTGAAAATGTTATTATGATGAGCTTCTATGCTAACATGAATGGATAATTCTCTGTGCTGATTGGTCTCCAATGAAATTTGTTTGTTGCACCCAAGTTTGATTTTACTCTCACATTCCTTTTGAATTGACTTATTATTCTTATCATCTTATCATTCTGCACTTTTTTGTTGTTTTAAGATGTTGCTATGATGAGCTGTATCATGTAAGGAGATCTTTCTCAGTTGATTGAGCTTCAATGAAATTTGCATCTTTACGCTTGGCTTCTGAGCTTAAATTTCCTCTCAAATTCCCCTTGAGTCGTCTTAACTATTGTTAAATCTCTTTTGAAGCCTAAGATTATTATTCCATCTGTCTTTTTATCCTGCATTGGATTTCTGTTCATTGTCATCTTTTTGTTTTTGGTTAATTGTGGTTTTTCCATCTATCTAACTAATTTTTCATGCAAATGTTTATCCGGTCACTCTTCTCTACCTGATTTGTTGTCTAGTGATGTATTGGGATGATTCAGTAACCATAAAAATGCTATTCTTGTTTCTCTGACTGTCCTAATAAAAATGTTCCAAGTTCTGATATTGTTCTTCTGTTTGCAGGTTACAGATAATTACTACAGGCCAGATCTAACCAAAGCAGCTCTTGCAAGGCTGAGCGCGGTTCATCGCAGCCTTAAGGTTGCCAAGTTTGGTGTGAAGAAGAAGAGACAAGCTGCAAAAGCTAAGAACTAAATCAGATGGTGGTTAGTTGTCATTTAGTTCTCTCTGCTTGTTTTGGTGTTCAAGTTATCAATGAAACATTTGTAGTCTATAAAGATGAGTACTCTATTTAGTGATAATGCCCATTGTTGGAATTTATACTTTATATATATGTTCTAAATTATTTTCATACTTTGGCTTATGAATTTTAGCTTATTGTCGTGTGTAATAATCCTGTTAAATTTCACTTGATTATGATATTTTAATGATCTTTTTTTACATTCATTAGAGGTGGCAATGATTTGGTTTGGGCTTATTAGGCTCGTTAGAATGCTTGTAGGCCATTACCTAGTTTTAGATCGTTGCCAAGTTGGTCATCGAAATGCTCCAAGGGTAGCATGCAATTTAGGGATGTCATGTGTAGTTTGACATAATCTAACTTCGGTGGGCTTTATTTTATAATATTTTAGGTTTGAACTCATAGTTATGATTAGCATGAACCATCTGGCACATGTGTAGAAACACTAAGGTTCTACTCTTGGCCGATTCTAGATTACCATTGATCTGAGGTGAGTTATCAATTTTTTTTTTAAAAGTATCTTTAGAGTCTTTCAATTTGTATTTTTAATAAATTGAGAGTTCTTGTTGAAGAAAATGGGGTCAATATGGGGTTCAAATAGTCAGATGAGTGAGTTATCACTAGTTATTATACTTTAGAGAGCTAAAAAAAAAATAAAAAAAAAAATCAAAGAGTAGAAACTTCTTGCGACTGAAACTGTTTTGGAAAGTGAACATGTTCCACTTTGTATTTTTTAATAAATTGAGAATTCTCATTAAGGAAAGTGTGATTAACATAGGGTCAAATAGTGTGGATTTAATGTGAGTGACTTGTTAATAGTCAAAAAAAAAAATCTATAAAGAGCTAAAAATTAAAATTAAAGAGGGGATACTTCTTGCGGCTAAGAGTATTTTGCACAAAGTGCATAACTTATATTGGCTAGAGGCTGAGGGTGCATACTCAGCCTCAGCCTCTAGCCAATAAATAATCTTTTACTAAACGTATTGGTTATATAATGGAGTCAATTTCTAATAATTGGATCATAAATATATTATATGATAACGCCAAATTATGAAATAAAAAGCTTGAATTTAAACCTTAAACAGATTAACAAAACCCTAGTTAAAACTATTTAATCCATAATCAATCCCCACAAAACCCTAGTTAAAACTATTTAATCCATAATCAATCCCCACTTAAAAGTAATAATGAAGATCATACCATATAGGTCCCAATACTTTGTGGATACTCAGATCTGAGTTCTGTCTCTCTTTACTGCGGTGCTCACAATGCCGGCTCAAGACATAGGCTATTAAGGTCTATGGCTAGGGTCCAATAAAATTAGAGCCCCTAATTTTTCATATTTTAGTATATATATATCTATATATATATGGTTTAAGATTTTAAAATTTAGGGGATGGATTATAATAGATTTGAGCTAATAAGATTTTGGTTTAGACTTCTCTCTTGAGTTTTAGTATTCAATATAAATAATTTTAGGTATGTACGAGGTATAATATATGTATCAAGGATGTTTTAAAGAATTTTTTATTGTATAATATCTATATTTTTTTCAATTGTATATCTTATTTTAAAAAAAAAAAACCCAAATGATTCTTACTTTCTACGTTGATATCTAAAAAACATACATCCTAATAATTATCGGTAATCTCGTAAATTTTTTTTCTCATTAGTGATCTCATGTTATTTTTCTCTCTCACTCGGTGATCTCATGTCTTTCTTCTCTCTTGTCAATAATACTTTCTCTCTTGTCAATAATACTTTCAAAGGACATCATTTTCCTTCCTGATGATCTACCTTTCGCGTTCTTTCTTCCCCTTCTGATAAGAACATAAAATAAGAATTTTTATTCATTCGATTTAATACAAAATAGTATATTAGTTTTTTTAAACATTAAATTGATTTCGGATATTAAAAACATATTATTCAATAAAAAATATGAACTATATAGATTTATTATTAATATTAAAAATAAAAACTCAAAAGAATCAATTGAAAATTTAAATGAAAAATCACTTAAATTTTTGTTAGAAGATAATACTTTAGAAAAAAAATATAAATAATAAATTAAAATTAAAATCAATACGTGAGATATTAAAAAACATTTTTTATACATGAATAACTTATAAAATAAAATAAAAAAAAGATGTACCACAGAAAGTTATACATGAATAACTTATAATACTACTAATAAGATTTGTTAATATAAAGTTATTGGAAGCAAGTTTTTAAAATTAAAATTAATAAAATTTTATCTATGTTCAATAATATCTCATAAAAAATAAATAATTTAACAATTTTATCCACAGAAAAAAAAATTATTATCAGGCTTAAATATAATTTTTAAATTAATTTTTTCATTTCAAGAAAATAAATTTTATATAAAATAAATTAATATTGTTTTTCAAAAATAAAAATAAAAATTTACCTAGGCCTCCAAACCAGTTGAGACGGCCCTGGGTGCTCATGACCTTGTCGACGCCCATGGCCACTGCATTCGGCTGCTTCAGCGATTGCCATGACCGGTGCGCCAACAACATGCCTGCGCCTCCATGTGCTCCCAAGCATGCATGGTTAATTCGATTGCTAATCTATCAATTTGCTTCCATTTTTTCCATTTGTTAATTTATTAATCTCTCTATGCCTTCGATCCTCAGGAAATGTGTAGAGCACCTAATGCACATTACACTTGAGTAACAAACCAAACAAGATTACCTTGAAACTAATGATTAAAGAAAAAAACAAGCAAGCAAGATTCCAAGTCTCTTATCTTAATCCATTTAAACATTCTTTTCGCCAAAATCCTTGATTAATTAAGCAACATTTCCCCATGATCTCCATTGCCTCGAGCGCAGTGAACGGAGGTGAAAAGTCCTCCAACCGGACTTGCTTCACAAATTCAATAGAAAGCTTCATGGGGAAAAAAATAACAAAAAGCGAGAAACACAAGGCTAAGCTAGTAAACTTGTGCTGTTTACGTCATCTCTGCGAGTGAGAATCTCGATGCATGATAAGCCCATAACTTTCTTAATTCTATCTCTCTCAAATTCATCAAACCCAATGCCTCTTGTCTTTAATTTCTTCACCTTTCAAGCGACGGTGTTTTATCCTTGTTTATGTGACACAGATTCTTCACAGCTTCCCACGCATTGACTCTCTTATTTTATGCATTAAGTTGATTACTCTTCAGTATTTACTCATTTTTTATCGTGTAATTTACTGATAATAAACCTTTTTTCTTAGCATAAGTGCATTTTAAGCAAGCAGTTACAAGCAACAGTTTAGTATGGTCAATCTTAACTTTGCTTTGAGGACAAGTTTAGGCAGGCTCTAAGAGATTAAGTGGTCCTTAATTGCACTTAGTATTTGTTTTTTTCATTTGCCTGTTCAATTTATTTAAATGCAAGCACAAAATTTATTTAAGCTTAAGAAGATAAATTTTTGGCCATATTCTGCAAGTGGCTGTGTTTCAGTAAACCATGACTTCATGCATGCAAGCACGCATGCTTACTCTGTCACTTCTCTTCTGTCTCCTAATAATGGAGAATAAATCAGTTAAAGCTGCCGGATTCTAACTACAATCTGCAGACTATCAATGGAGTCAAACCAAACAGTCGGTGAGTCAGATCAGAAGCGAAGATAACACCAGAAATTAAGTCTCATATATTTGTATTTGCAAATTGCAATGGCGTGTAGTGCACATCCCTCCTGTGAGTCCACTGTATGTTCTGACAGCTTTCAGTCCTGTGCCATCTCCCACAACCTCAAGAGTGTCCTTTGCCGCTTTCCTCGCGTTGAGCTCTGTGAGAGGAGATCCCCTTCCTCAATTAATGTCTGCTCTGTCAATGTTTCTTACCATGTTGAATATTATAACAATCGATGCAAAACTGAGAACAATGTCTTAAAGCACCAGTATTCCGAGTGTTCCAGAAATGAGACTGCTGATGATTTAGTGGTTTTAGTCTTGTAATTCTTTCTTCTGAATATTAGATTCAGGCAACACTAGCAGACACAGAGAAGTTCCAAGAGATGTAAAAAAGAGGCTCCTCACAAGAAGGTGCGAGTACTATGGATGACAATGATTAAAGAAAGAGCAGAAGAACATATGATAGCTGCACGAATTGACCTCTCATTGCTCAAAGGAGATCAATCCAGCAACCTCTCATTTCTATATGTTAAATGCAATGCTCTCAACCAGCTTTACAGGAGGAACAACAGCAAGAAAAATCTCAGATTCTTACATAACACAATCTGCTCACTAATGAAATATGTACAAAATTGTGTGGGCACCATGAATCTGAGTGAGATCAGGAGCAAAGCCTGGGCAGTGATCTGGATCCACTTGGACTAACTCTTCTGCTCTTCGTGGCCTTCTCCACCTGCGCCTTCATCTTCTTGCAAATCTTCTCCAGCTCTATCACCTTCCATCGCATTCCTTGAAGCTGTGTCTTGAGCCTCTTGTTCTCTCCTGAAATCTCGAGCTTCTTCGTGTAAAGAATGATCTGCTGATCATCACTGAACTGTTTTTTCTTGCCCCGACTTTGCTCTGGCGGCGATTCTTTCAATCGGTTGGTCTCTTGGAGAAGGTTCCTGAGCTTTCTTTGCTGAGAAATCAGAGCCCTGATTACTGTTCTTGAGGGGAATTTTGAGTTCATTGCAAGATGTTTGCAGGATTCAATTGAGAGCTTCTCATAGTTTATAGCACAAAACAGCTTTGTCTTCTCTTCATCCAGTAGTTGAGTATGGACCTAAGTATTAGCGAACAGGTTAAAACAACTAATTGTTAAAAAAAATCTGAATAACAGACCAAAATCAAAATAAGTAGTGAAAATTTTACGGAGATATACCTCAAGATACATGTCAATTGCTCGGTAAATTGCATCATGAGAATCTCTTGCTTCATCAGGTAGAGCTGTGGCAAGTGACAAAAACATTAAAGGCTTCAAAGAGGAATCAGGAGCGACCTCAGCCAAGTATGAGTCCATCAGCTGTGCTGCCTGCTTCAATCGAGCTTTCGATTCTGTAACATTGCTTGTGCTAAGAAAAGACTTCAAGAATCTTAAGATTAGACAAACATCATAGAGACAATCAATCCCTGCAGGTGCTGGAATTAGTAGACTATCTAACGTTGCATGGTCAAATTTTCTTCCAATCATATTCTCCAGTTTAATTTGGCAGCCCTTGTTAAGCTTCAAAGGTGCTGAGACCCTGAGAACATCGAACAAGCCCTTACAAGACACAGAGCTTCCTCCATCAAGAGAGTAGAGCAGATCTATGATAATTTCAGCAGCCTTTTTCTTGTTACATGAGGCACTGGATACGTGACTCTTTAGATAGTGCATGAGGAACCTACTGAGCAGAACATGATCTACCTTCTGCAAAACCATGTTTTTGATGACCTCTTCGATCATGTCAGGGCTCAAGCTTAGAAAATCCTCGAACCACCAATTTCGTTGGCAACCGTTCTTCGTGCTGATCGTGCTTCTTGTATCAACTGACAACCTTAGTGCTGAGCTTTCAGGAGACGAACCAGATGGGCTAGCATCAGTTACTGATGTGATTCTACCGACAACAGACTCCAACACTCGATCCAGCATCCCCGAAGAAACTGAACCTGGAAGCAAGTCTTGGCATTGTTTCAAAGCGTGCATGATCTCAGGCCATGACCAGTAAGGGAGTCCCTCCAGAGATTTCTCGGTCAAGTCAAGCAAGTTAGAAACACCATCACTCATGCCCATGGAGTGTGCAACATAGTACAGAAGGCAAGCGTCGCGGGGTGTTACTTCAGTTCTGCCTTTGTTGTGTAAGAACTTTGTCATCAGCTCAAATGCCTCTGCTCCTCCAGGGAAGCCATGGATTGCAACTTGGAAGAGTGTAGTGGATGAAATGATCGATTCTCTCTCCCTCAAATTTCTTAGCCGGCCACAGAAGGAAGAGACTACTTCCTGTAATTAAGTAATCCGCTTAGACCGATGGATTAAACAAACATGGAACATTTTAAGAAAGTAAGGGAATCTGAAAGCATTAAATTCAACGATCAAATGAGACAGTCAAGTGGGGAATGAAGAGCCGTTCCACTGGTTCATTGTGCAAAAGGAAAAAGAAAGCGAACTGTAACTAGCGCTTTAAATGGCCACAGGGGAAGCAAGAGAAATAAGCGACCGGATCATTCCCGCATAAACGGAAACATAATTTCGACCTTGAAACCTTCTTTTTACTCATGTAAAAGAGATGAAGGGAAAGGAAGTAAATGACTGAAGCATTAAATGGCCACATGAAGACATCATAAATGAGGAGAGGAGAAAGCCAAAGGCTCGCCAACAAAGATGAGGATGAATTGTACATGGAAATGGAACAGCGCATTTAAGAATAGTAATGGAATACAGAGCAATGAAAATAAAGAGATGGAGAACGCGATTCAAGAGAGCTCAACAAATCGAGTCGAAATGACACCGAATAGTAACTGTTCGTTGAAGAAGAATATTTGCTAGAAAAGAAACTTAAAAGCGATCAAGCTTACCTTATCAAGCAGGAAAGTCTGTTCGCCATCGACGTCGACTTCAAGGTCACAAGGCATGGCTTTGCAATGGCTAGAAAGTATGGCAAAAAGGAACTACAGTCTACAGTGACGAAGAAGACGAAGGAATTCCAAGGTAGAAAGGAGAACGCGAAGCCATGTCTTGAGGTGAAACAACGCGACAAAGAGGAGCAGAGGCGAGAGCAGCTCCTCTGTTCAACGTACAAGAAGCGAAGGGGAAGAAGATAAGTAGAAGAGGAACATAGAATTACACGCAGAGACCGAGGCGACTGCTGATAAATCTCTCTCGACACCTCCCACATATATAGGCATCATCACTGTAGTAGAATGCTAATCTCTGTCTCGCTCATCCCTAGCAAATACTCTACCAAAAAGATCAACTCATTGTGCACTTATGAAGTTTCCTAAAGCGAATTCTGAATTTCTGATTCGTGACGATCAATTCAAATAAAGAAAGGCATTGTGTTGGAAACTGAGCTGTTGTGGCCTGCGTCAGTGAAAGTGGCTGTCCCGCCTTTTCTCGGTGTTTATGGGTCCGTGTTCGGTATTTTGGGCCCCATCGCTACAAAGAACCCAAGGCCCAAAAGTATAGATATAGAGCTTCTGGTGGATGGTATGACCCACTGCGATATAGGCGATGGGTATGTATGGAAGGTGACACCCAACGATTCGCTTTTTTCAGTTTAAATAGATATCTTTAATTAATTTATTGATTTGGCACATTAATTACATATTCTTTTAGTTGTTTTATTATATTTGTATCAAATTAAAGTTTTTTAATGGGCTAGATCTCAGGTGAAGGAACATTTACTCTAATTCTATTGGATAAGGTAGGCTAACATGTGGTTTCACCCTTGTTCATTAGGATTAGTAGATATGTATGTGGATATTTAAAGAGATTATTGGCTGGTCTTTGAGGTTATAGAATCATATCAATTCCACAAAGATATATATGTATGAAATCTATCATCATTCATGAGGCATCTTTCTTCCAAATAACTAATTAATAATTTTGAGATTAAGTAGCTTAGCCATTCATTTGCTCAAGGATTAAACAATTCTAAATCCAAACAAGATGCGGATTTGATGATAGTTGTATAATTGAGGGATGTTTTAGTTACTTACAATGGTTATAACTGCAGCTCTTGCCACTAGGGCCATGATGTCTGCACATGAAACAACCACTGGGCATTCAGCTTCCACTAAGCTTTTTTACTTGATCAACAAAATCAAATCCACGAAGGCTTTGGCTTGGCAATGCTGTTTGCTCTGCTTTGTTATTGCTGGTGGAGTTTATCAGCACAGAAGCATATTACAACCCTGAACGATAAACATTTAAGGCAAAACTTAAGACTCATGGTATCACATTCCAAGTCTTATAAACTCTCCAGTTTGATCCATATCGATAACTTACCCTGACAAAGCAGTCATCCTGAGAAGAGCAGCTGCAAAAGAAGATGCATTTGTTATATGCTTCTTGACATAATCATATATTATCTTCTAAGCATTTGGACAATTCTTGTAGTAGAAACCCAACTCAAGATCAGACTTTGCACAGCAGAACATTAGACACTTGAGTTCCATTGATTTGGTCTAAAAACTAAAGAGATAGCATGCTAGGCAAGTGGTTGCATTGTTGACTGCGTGAAAATTTTGAATTAGAGAAAAAGGGACTTATTCTTCCTCTCTGCACACATCAAAGAGAGCAAATAGGACGTCAACACCAAAATTAGAGAGGGGGTCCTTGACATAGGTTCTCCGACACTCAAATCAGTACTGTGTCCGAGGAAAAAATGAAGAGATAAATAATAAATGCATGTGCGGCATAGGCTCTCTGACGCTAAAGTCAGTACCATGTCCTATTATAAGGCGTGTACCTGACCAACGGAGAGGACCCTTTTATATGCCACCTTTCATAACCTCCGTAATCATAAGGTGACAGATAATGTCGAGTGTCAGAGGTTGTCGGATAAGGAAAGATATATAACTTGGGAAATATACCGTCACCGTCCGAGGAATCTTCTATTACCCATATATACGCCTCTTTTGTAACCTATGTCATTAATGAGACGGTTGAAAGAATATGTTGTCATAATAAGTTGCTGATGGAAAGTATAATCACTTTCAAGGAACGTTATAGTGAATGCTCATATCACAATAGAAGAATATTCTATGCCAAAATGGTTATTATTCTGACAGGTTATTGTGATTCTCTGACAATGTTGTCTATTTAATATGTCTCAATCGGATCTTTGAACATGCTGATTGTATGGTCGTCCTTTCCTTAAGTCGCTTGATTATGCACTACATAATGTTGGAGATATGCTCTTGAAGTAATATGAAGCTAAGTCTCCTAGGTCTGATCGATTCTATGACCGACCGACCATATACTGGGATATTTGCCTTTGAAAAATGGGAAACTGAGTCCCGAGAGATTCGACCGGTACTTTAAGTCAATCGTCCATATGAGAAGCGACTTGTCTTTGAAGTGAGAACTTAAGATCTGGGAGTCCGACCAAGTTTATAAGAAGAGTTGTTTTACACTTTTAACTTCTATATGTATAAGAGACGAGCATGCTGATCTGTATGAAACTGACCGAAGTTATTACCGACTGGCTATATGAAGGAGGATCGACATGTGAGAAAATCCTTAAGGTCGGTCGGTAGTGGGGTCGACCAGTCATATACTAGAAAACTTGTACTGAGTGGGGATCTGGATCCCCTTACTCCGGTCGGGCATATGATCGGTCGGCTCTGTGGTAGGTCACATATCCCTTAAACTTGGTCGGCTATTGAATGATCAGATATATAATAGATGTCTTAATACAAGAATAGAGCACTAGGTTCGACCGACTCATGGGTCGGTCGTCCTCGTATTGAAGGCCTCAACACTTGCCAAAGAGTAAAGTCCTGTTAAGAATGACACGTTGGTTGCCACCTTCCCTTGACTTTGGTTGCCACACCACCTTGACTTTGACCATCATGTCATATTCGGGTCCGCCCATAACATCCCGTATCACTAGCCTCCCCTTTAAGTCTAGTCGAAAGAGACTTATAACCACTTAACTAGACCTGAGTCTTATTTTCATCTGATCGCCCAACTTACTGGTTCGACCAGAGGGATGGGCTCCTACTCACCCGTTAATGCTATACTTAATTATATTTCTTGAAAAATGCATGTCAAATACTAGACATGTCACCATTGATATGCGGGAAAACATATTTCAGTGTAATGATTTTGTTATCATATCCATCATAAATGTCAATTTATGAGTATATGCCACGTGTCCCATTAACACATTCTTTGAAGCAACCGCTGATGCACGCCTTTCCGTATGGACCAACAACACTCTTTCTTTTGTAAATCAACAGTCATTAGTGAGCAGGCCATTTTGATCAAATAGTTGTGGTTGAGCCATATCTTGTGCTATATGATTAAAAACTCTAAATGATTAGAAACAAATCACTTGCACTTTATCTTCTTCAACCTACTCTCCTGTGATTCCCATTGACAGACTTTCCCTGTTGGTGCGGGAAGCATCCGACGATCGAACTCAAGTTTTGATAATGGCAAAGGGATTCAAAGTTAAGTTTAATTGTTATCTAATGTGTATGATTAAGTGTTTCAGGAAAGTCCTAGCTGCGGTTAGGCAAATGGAAAACCCTAGGGGGTGGTAACCCTAGGTCATAGGGGGTGGTAACCCTATGCGGAAAGTCTTGGCGGGTCAGAGCTTCGGGCGATCCAACAGTGCCTAAACCCGCTGTCCCAAAACGATTCGGGTCGAGACATTGCCGTTTCGGAAAAATCTTCCCGGCGGGTTCGTTTTTAGCGATTTCGGGTGCGATCGCGGAGCAAATCCCCTTGCGGGGTTAGGGGCAGTACCCCTACCCACGATCTAACCATCGTGAGTTGCTCCTTTGCGATCTAATGGCACCCAAGCCCGCTGTCCCAAATGGATTTGGGGCAAAATGAAGCCGGTTTTGAAAGATCTTTCCGGTAGCCGAAGCCTACAAGTGCCGAGACACTTGTGCTTCGCTTCTACGGAAAAATTACCCATAAAATCATAAAAAACTAATTTTTTACAGAAAATCACAGAAGGTTTTATTTTTCATAAAAATAAAAATCACTCGTACAAGCCTTGCACGTGGCTCGATATACTACTTCTTCGGGCCTTGGAAACCTTTCGCGCCGCGGAACCCGAATCGCCCAAGCCACGGAGCTCGCGCAAGGAAAACCAAACGAAAATTACGATGACGAGTTTCATAATTTAAGATCTACTCCTAGATCTATATGTTAAGAGTTTACCTTGAAGCGTGCCCTCTTAGTCCCGCTCGTCCAAGGAAGCGTTGGATCTCGAGAGTGTCAATGTAGACACTCCTCTAGTGATATCCACACGAACAAGGAGTGGTCTTCTACCACTCAAAGATGGAGAAGAGAGCCCCAAGTGTGCTAGCACTTTTCTAGAGCTCTCGGATGGGAACAAAAAAGAGAAAAGAGAGAAATAGAAGAGAGAATCACATACACTCCTTTAGTACCCTCCTTTATGACCTTCACTTTCCCTTGTGCTCTTGGAAACAACTCAACATCTTCTCCTCACCATGATAGCCACGACCACAGCAACTCAAGAGGAGAGGAGAACCCAAGGAAGAAGAAGGAATAATGACACCACATCAATACACAAAACAAAAACCTCCACACCATCTAATGTGTGGCCGGCCACACCATAAAGCCCCTCATTAATGTGGTCGGCCACATTAAAACCAATTGGATGTGTAACCTCCAATGAGGTGGCATACCATTATGAGGTGGTGATGTGGCTAATGATGTGGCTAGGTTGGTCATGCCAAGTAGGATGAGTCAACCTTCATGATGATGTGGCAAGACATCAAGTCAAACTTGATGTTTCAACTTCCATTTGGTCAAGTCAAACTTGACCAATTCTCTTCCTTGTTGAGTTAAATCCAACTTTTGATTCAAGTCAATTTTAATTTAATGAATCTAATTCATTAATATAAATTGACCCAATGAATCAAATTTAAATTAGACTCATTCAACATTTGAATCTAATTGAGTCTAACTCAATAAGTCTAATTTTGAATCCAATCTTTGGTGCATCATATGAACCTAATCCAATTGGTTCATCATATGAACCTAATCTCCATCCACATGTTCTTTGTGTGTGACCCAATAGGTTCTTGTAACGTTGGCAATGTTTCTAAACTCTTTTAGAAACATAAGCAATGAGCGGCATCTAGCAATACATCATTGCTACCCAAGTTACAAGAATGTTGAGATCCAACATCACCTTGTGACTACTAATTGTGACTCCTCACAATATGTGACATTGTCCTTCTATCCTAGACATCTAGATTGATCAATATGAGGCATAGACCGTGTCATCCTCTAATCAATCTAAATCTTGAACTCCAAGTAGACTCACTCGATCAAATGAGCTCAACATCTCATGTTGACTCATTTGGGCATGGTCATGCACTTAGTGGTCTCACTCTATCAAGAATATTGATGTCGCTCCCATCATATGGGAGGGATAGATCCCATCTACATCACTCACATCCCTCTGCATAATTCGTTATATACCCAGTAATCGCCTTTATAGTCCACCCAGTTACGGGTGACGTTTGACGAAACCAAAGTACATAACTCCTTATGTAGGGATCCATGGTGACTTCAGGTCTAAGGACTAATAGTCATACTAATAGCCACATGAGAAAGTATATGACACTCATATAACGATCCATGATACTTTCTCATGGCGGGTCATTCAGTATACATTCTCTAATGCATACCCATGTGTCAGCTTGATATCTCTATATCCATGACTTGTGAGATCAAGTCATCGAGCTGACCTACATGCTAGTCTTATTGCATTAACATTGTCCCTGAATGTTAATACTCGACTAGGAATGATTTAGAGTAGTGTTCCCTATATCATCTCACTATCGATTCAACTAATCGATTGATATAGGTATGAACGTTCTACTCAAGGACGTTACTATACTTATTTTATCTGACACTAATACAAATAAGCATAATAACCAAAAACCAATGCCTTTATTAAGAATATGATATACATGAGTCCATACAATCATCAATGATTGGCTCTAGGGCTCTAACTAACAATCTCCCACTAGCACTAGTGCCAATCAAGATAGGCTCTAAGGCCTAAAGACCTAGTGTGACCATCATGCTTCCTCTCTGCCAAAGCCTTGGTCAAGGATCTCGATGTTAGCCTCGAGGTACTCGAAATCTTCACATCTCCTCTATCGATAATCTCGAATGAGATGGAAGCACCGTAGTATATGCTTGGTCCGCTGGTGTGAGCGAGGTTCCTTCGCCAGTGCTATAGCTCCATTGTTGTCACAATAGAGCTCAATGGGGGTCAATCTCGGAACCACCCCAAGTTCATGATGAACTCTGGATCCAAATGCCCACGGCCTTCGCCGTAATGTACGACTGTACCGGCTTCTGTAGAATCAGCTAATGTATCCTTGAACTCTTCGGTGGCAACACCACCATTAATGCAAATACGAAACCCGCGATCTATAGTCATCCGTGTGCCGAAGCTAGCATCACCAACCCTTTACTAGCTCATCATTGCCTCCATATATCAAGAAATATTCTTTAGTCCTTCTTAAGTACTTAAGAATATTCTTGACCACTATTTCACCGGATCTGACTGGTATCTGCTCGTCATGCTCAAAGCATACGAGACATCGGTCGAGTACATAGCATGGCGTGTCGATCGATCCTATGGGAGACATAAGGGATCTGATCCAGCGGTCTCTCTCTCTAGAAGAGGAACTTTGAGTCTTCGAAGACTCACGCCATGTGACATCGGAAATCCTTCTTGGAGTTCTGCATGGCAAACCCAAGGAGTACCTTGTCAATATATGTACTCGACTTAGGCCAAGCAATCTCTTAGATCTATCTCTATAGATCTCCCTAGAATGCGGATGTCTCACCTAAGTCCTTCATTGAGAAGCAACTCCTAGCCGTGTCTTGACAGATCAAGCATAGGATGTCCTTCCCAATGAGTAGTATGTCATCCACATACAATATGAGGAAGACAACTATATCCCTACAACCTTCTTGTAGACACAAGGTTCATCTTCGCTTGATGAAACCAAACTGCTTGATCGCATCATCAAATCAAGATTCCACGAGAAGCTTGCTTTAGTCCATAAATGGACCTATCCATGCGACATACTCTACTAGTATGTGTGGATCTACAAAACCCTGTGTTGTGTCATGTACACATCCTCGAGTAGGTTTCCATTCGAAACGCAGCTTTGACATCCATCCGCCATATCTCATAGTCATGGTAGGTCGCAATAGCAAGCATGATCCGAATAGACTTAAACATCGCTCTCGGAGAAAAGGTTTCATCATAGTCAATACCATGAATCGCTTAAAACCTTTAGCTACTAAGCGACCCTTATAAATAAGTCCATCCATGTCTCTTTCTCTTAAAGACCCACTTACACCCAATGGGTTTTACCCCTTGGTGGATCAACCAAAGTCCATACTTGGTTGGTGTACATGGACCATTTGATCTCATGGCTCTAGCCATTTATCTAATGGTCTCATCACACTCGATAGGTGGTAGGCTCATCTCTATGAGCATAACGTCATCATGGTCGACAAGAAATGAATATCTCTCTCTCGGACGACGCACCTTATCCACTCGGAAGAGGTATGTCTATTGCTGGTTGTTGTTCCTCACTCTTTGTGGAACAACATCATCCACAACACTTTGTGGTTCCAGCTCAACTTCCATCGAGGCATCAGTGCTATTGTTCGCATCTTGAACTTCAAGATCGAACGCGCTCCCACTAGTCTTTCTAGAAACAAAGTCCCTTTCTAGAAAGACCCCAGCTTTGCCACAACTACCTTGTGCCGAGAATGTAGAAGTAATATCCCTTAGTTTCCTTGGGATATCCGATGAAATAACTTGCGGATTTGGGTCCTAATTTGTGCGAGACTTGACGTGCACGCGTAAGCCTCCACCCAACCCAATCCTCATGAAAGACACCGGCATCCCATCCATATCCTATATGGTGTCTTTATCACGGCCTTGGATGGAACTCTTGAGAATGAAGGCCATGTTCAGAGCATATCCCCATAGATATGTCGAAGATCTGTGACTCATCATAGATCGTACCATATCTAATAAGGTACGATTCCTCCTTTCGGATACACCATTCCACCGTGGTGTTCCGGGAGGAGTGAGTTGAGATAAAATCCCACAGTTAAGTAGTCACGAAACTCATGGCTTAAGTATTCACCACCTCGATCGATCAAGTATCTTAATACTCTTGCCAAGGTGGTTCTCTTCATTCTTGAATCTTTGAACTTTTCAAAGGATTCAGATTTATGTCATCAAATACACATAACCATATCTCCTGAAGTCATCAATAAATGTGATGAAGTACCTATAACCGCCTCTCAGAGACATTGAAAGGGCCACATACATCACTATGTATGAGTCCTAACAAATCCGTCGCTCTCTTTGCCCACTAAAAGGAGTCTTGGTCATCTTGCCTCGTAGGCATGACTCGCATATCTCATATGATTCAAAATCAAATGAGTCCAAGAAACCATCCTTATGGAGTGATAAGCGCTTGTCATTTATATGACCTAGCGACAGTGCTAGAGATAGGTGTAGTTCATATCGCTCGATTTAAACCTCTTGGTACTAACGTTATAGATAGGGCTCTCTAGATCTAGAATATAGAGTCCGTTTATCGAGGTGCACTACTGATAGAACATATCGTTTAAATAGATAGAACAACATTTGTTCTTTATTATAAACGAAAATCCTTTCTTGTCCAAACAAGAAACCGATATAATGTTCTTAGTCAATGCAGCACATAACAACAATCGTCTAACTCTAGTATAAGCCCGGAGGGCGGAGATAGAAAATAAGTCCCTACTGATAAACGCGCAGGCTCCATTGCCTACTGTAGGTCTATCTCCTTTGTCAATGCTCGCTATTTCCGGCTTGTACACTAGTACAAAATGGAACATCATCCGTATCTAATACCCACGAAGAAATAGAGAGGTTGACTTCTATAACATTTATACCTGAAGTAGAAATCTTATTTCTCTTCTTGTTAAGATCTTCCAGATATCCTGTGAAGTTCCTCTTCCAGTGCCGCTTGTCCTTGATATAGTTGACAAAGATGTGCAACCATATCGTAAGCACCCATTAACTCATGTTGCTTCAAGCTCAGAGTTCATGGTCGCGAGCATTAGACATGACACATCTAATGCGCCATCTTGATGCTTCTTGTAAGCATCTTTCATCACCATGGCATTGCGAGGAGGAGCCCTCGAATGGTCGTCAGACGCCAGCTTACGCTCCCGTGAGAACTATTCTCGTGTTCCCCGCATCACGATCCGAAATTTGTTCCGTTGAGCTTGTCCTTCTTAAGGACATATCGCAGAGTTGTATTCGACGTCATGGCAATTCTACAACAAATAAATGCGTAAATAAGTATCATATTCTTTAAAATAATTTAATTAGGCCTTTAATTAAATGATGCTCCACTGAATTCTATAATTCTTGTGGGACAAGATCCACATCATACTAGACCTTGAGTTAGCTTTGGCTAATACGCCCAAGGCTTAGTATGATCGGTAGGTAACGATTACCAATTACATCTCTATGCAATTCTTGTTTATAGAATCAATATCCGCATTTATATTAGAACTCGAGTTAGCTTTGGCTAATACGCCCGAGAGTTAATATAGATGTGATATTGACCTATCTTTCCAACTATTGGAAGAATGCTTATAGTTGACTCGATCCAACCGAGTAACTATGAATACTCAATCTAATTGAGTTTGTATTCACCCATGCGCTGATAGGCGGGACCAAGATTGTCCTCCGCACTTACCAAGATAATATGTATTGCTCGCTTTGGCGATTCAACAATACATGTGATCGAGGTAGTGATACGGCACTGTTAGGCATTAGAGTTGAGTCGATTGAGATCTAATCTAATCGAGGATGCATCTTATGCACCACTTAGATCTAATCTAATCGCAAGGGTGCATCATGTGCACGACTTAGATCTAATCTAATCGTTAGGCACTAATTAATTAACTACTTATTAAATATGCATCACATACACAAGCAATTAATTAATCTATTTGTGATTTAGTCATGGTCTACTACGATCTTCTCAAGCCAATGAGAAGATCGATTGGTCAACCTAGGGTCAACAGCTTCTTCAAGCTACTCCCTTTGACCACCTTGTGTTGCTCGTGCCTGCCTCGGAACTCCGTCTCGTGTGGACCTCCACCGCCCAATTTGTACATTACAATTTGAAACTCGAGTTACATTCTCTAAATCTAATTTACAACAAGAAAATAAGAGAAGGCACGACGCGAATATAATACAACACTCATAAACACATAACGCACGCAGCCGTATTAAGAATTACAACACAACCAATCATATTGGGCTTTGGGACATGACTATCACAAATTAATATATAATTCAAAATTATATATTTTCATAATTTTCTATAATTTTAAAATTAATTTTACAATTTTTACGAATAAAATTTCCGGCAGTCCCGCTTAGCGGTTTCGAGCGCAATCGCGGAACGGATCCAGGGGCATCGCCCCTACCCGCGATCTAACCATCGCGAGGGTTCCTTTGCGATCCAACAGTGCCTAAACCCGCTGTCCCAAAACGATTCGGTCGAGACATTGCCGTTCGAAAAATCTTCCCGGGTTCGCTTAGCGATTTTCTGCGATATGAGCAACTTCGGGGGGAGCACTATACCCTACCCACGATCTAACCATCGTGAGTTGCTCCTTTGCAATCTAATGGCACCCAAGCCCGCTGTCCCAAATGGATTTGGGGCAAAATGAAGCCGGTTTTGAAAGATCTTTCCGAAGCTTACAAGTGCCGAGACACTTGTGCTTCGCTTCTACGGAAAAATTACCCATAAAATCATAAAAACTAATTTTTACAGAAAATCACAGAAGGTTTTATTTTTCATAAAATAAAATCACTCGTACAAGCCTTGCATGCGTGGCTCAGATACCTTTATATTCTTGGCCGCCAACTGCCTGAACCCCGAATCGCCCAAGCCACGGATCTCGTGCAAGGAAAACCAAACGAAAAATACGAGTACGAGTTTCATAATTTTAGATCTACTCCTAGATCTATATGTTAAGAGTTTACCCTTGAAGCGTGCCCTTCGTTTAGTCCCGCTCGTCCAAGGAAGCGTTGGATCTCGAGAGTGTCAATGTAGACACTCCTCTAGTGATATCCACACGAACAAGGAGTGGTCTTCTACCACTCAAAGATGGAGAAGAGAGCCCCAAGTGTGCTAGCACTTTTCTAGAGCTCTCGGATGGGAACAAAAAGGAGAAAAGAGAGAAATAGAAGAGAGAATCACATACACTCCTTTAGTACCCTCCTTTATGACCTTCACTTTCCCTTGTGCTCTTGGAAACAACTCAACATCTTCTCCTCACCATGATAGCCACGACCACAGCAACTCAAGAGGAGAGGAGAACCCAAGGAAGAAGAAGGAATAATGACACCACATCAATACACAAAACAAAAACCTCCACACCATCTAATGTGTGGCCGGCCACACCATAAAGCCCCTCATTAATGTGGCCGGCCACATTAAAACCAATTGGATGTGTAACCTCCAATGAGGTGGCATACCATTATGAGGTGGTGATGTGGCTAATGATGTGGCTAGGTTGGTCATGCCAAGTAGGATGAGTCAACCTTCATGATGATGTGGCAAGACATCAAGTCAAACTTGATGTTTCAACTTCCATTTGGTCAAGTCAAACTTGACCAATTCTCTTCCTTGTTGAGTTAAATCCAATCTTTGATTCAAGTCAATTTTAATTTAATGAATCTAATTCATTAATATAAATTGACCCAATGAATCAAATTTAAATTAGACTCATTCAACATTTGAATCTAATTGAGTCTAACTCAATAAGTCTAATTTTGAATCCAATCTTTGGTGCATCATATGAACCTAATCCAATTGGTTCATCATATGAACCTAATCTCCATCCACATGTTCTTTGTGTGTGACCCAATAGGTTCTTGTAACGTTGGCAATGTTTCTAAACTCTTTTAGAAACATAAGCAATGAGCGGCATCTAGCAATACATCATTGCTACCCAAGTTACAAGAAATGTTAAGATCCAACATCACCTTGTGACTACTAATTGTGACTCCTCACAATATGTGACATTGTCCTTCTATCCTAGACATCTAGATTGATCAATATGAGGCATAGACCGTGTCATCCTCTAATCAATCTAAATCTTGAACTCCAAGTAGACTCACTCGATCAAATGAGCTCAACATCTAATGTTGACTCATTTGGGCATGGCCATGCACTTAGTGGTCTCACTCTATCAAGAATATTGATGTCGCCGCTATATGGGAGGGATAGATCCCATCTACATCACTCACATCCCTCTCATAATTTGTTACACCGTAATCGCTTTTATAGTCCACCGCCGAACTGTGACAAACCAAAGTACATAACTCTTTATGTAGGGATCCATGGTGACTTCAGTCAAAGGACTAATAGTCATACTAATAGCCACATGAGAAAGTATATGACACTCATATAACGATCCATGATACTTTCTCATGGTGGCATTCAAGATACATTCTCTAATGCATACCCATGTGTCACTGATATCTCTATATCCATGACTTGTGAGATCAAGTCATCGAGTTGACTTACATGCTAGTCTTATTGCATTAACATTGTCCCTGAATGTTAATACTCGACTAGGAATGATTTAGAGTAGTGTCCTATATCTCACTATCGATTCAACTAATCGATTGATATAGGTATGAACGTTACTATACTTATTTTATCTGACACTAATACAAATAAGCATAATAACCAAAAACCAATGCCTTTATTAAGAATATGATATACATGAGTCCATACAATCATCAATGATTGGCTCTAGGGCTCTAACTAACAGCGGCAACCCTATGTTGAAATCCTGGTGTCACGAACCGGGTAGAAGTCTAGACGGGTCGTGGACCGGACGTCCAACATAAAGACCGGAAGCACCAGACCGGACGCTGAGCAAAGGTAAACTCTCCTAAGTGGAGTAGGTGAGGGCGCGTTCCCCGGAAGAGGGAACAGTAGACGTCGGTTCGACCTAGGGTTTCCGGGTTAAAATCTGAAGTCAAAATCGGACAGCCCAAAGGCTGTCAAACATTTCATTTATTATTTTTATCTGTACTAACTGTGTTTTGCAGGATATGTTTGTGTTTTGGGTCTAACAGCTGGCTGTGAAGTGGGGCTGAAGGCGCCTCAAAGGAGTCTGAGGCGCCTCATACACTGGCTTGAAGGCGCCTCAAAGGAGTCTGAGGCGCCTCAGACACTAGCTTGGAGGCACCTCAGAGGTTTGTTGGAGGCGCCTCCAGGCAGGGCTAAGCAACAGTCAGCGGAGCTTATCGCAGCGCAGAAAGAGGGATAAGTGTTGGGGTTTAAGGCGCCTTGACTGACATTAGAGGCACCTTTAACGTCCAATAAAAGGACATCTTGATCAGCAGTACAGTAGATCAACGAACAAGCAACCCTTCTCCGATAATCTGCTAACGAGACAGTTCGACGAAGCTATAACTCTATGCCGACGACCCGGAGCTTCCAAATTTCTTTTTCCCATTGTCGTTGGTATAATTCTTATTCTGTTTGTATTTAACTTGTAATAATTTTACGATATTATAGTTGTTGCCCGCAGTAAAAGTTCAACGAACTTGGGCCTTGGAGTAGGAGTCACCACAGGCTCCGAACCAAGTAAACAACCTGTGTTAGCGTGTGTTTCTCTTATTAATTTCCGCTGTGTTTATTACTTGAGTTTTACGAATCCGAAACGAGTGAAAGCCATGAGCGCTATTCACCCCCCTCCCCCCTCTAGCGCTTCTCGATCCAACAATTGGTATCAGAGCGGGGTTGCTTCGATTTAGTGCAATCACTAGTCAAGCAAATTTTTTCGTGGTATTTTTTTTTTAATTTTCGGAGTCGATCGGAATCGGTATTCTTGTCGTCTTCCGATCAAGTTTTTCGTAATAGAATTCTTTACTCGAAGTTTGTGCAACACCACTCGAGTTCATTTTTTTTTATTTTTCAAACCACACTACTAATTCAGGATCAAGTCTTGGGACATTCTTTTTCTGTCTTTTTGTGCAAGTTTTAAATGGTCCTTCAAGAAGGCTTTAGCACAGTTCGACCCCCACTTTTCACTGGAGATGATTTTAACTATTGGAAGAATCGGATGGAATATCACCTTAAAACACAAGTCGAGATGTGGATCATTCATTATCCAGACCGGTCTCGAGCTTCCACGTGACAACACTGGAGAATTAGTTTCATGCACCAACTGGGACACCGGCATAAAAAAGAAGATTGAAGCTGATGCCAAAGTAACCTGCATGCTACAATGTGAGTTGACAAAAGAAGAACTGAACAGAGTCGGACCATTCTCAAGTGCAAAAGAGTTGTGGAACAAACTAATCGAGCTGCACGAGGGCACCTCCGATGCTAAAGTAAGTAAGCGTGACTTAATTTTCAATAAATTATACAATATTAAAATGCAGGAAGGTGAGATGGCCAGCTAGCTCCATGCACGCATCTAGGACCTACTCAACGGGCTTCATGCGATTGGCCAAAGGGTGGAGAACAGGGACGCCATAAGGTATGCCTTAAACGCCTTTCCAAGGAATACCTTGTGGGCATCCATAGTAGATGCTTACAAGATTTCCAAGGATCTTTCCTCTATTAAATTAGACGAAATATTTTCTGAATTCAAGTTGCATGAGCAGATTAATGCACACCCGGTCAAAAAGGGTATAGCTTTTGTTGCAGGTACTAGTAGAACGTGCAAACTGACATCAAGGCGCAAAACCAAACCTAAGTCCAAAGATGAATCAGACACAGTGGACGAAGACGAAGTTACTTCCGAACTGATAAAGCTCGTACGGAAGATATGCAAGTCGAAAAAGGTGACTCAAGCGAACACAAAGGACAAGACTAGAGTCACTTGCTAAGGCTGTAACCAGAAGGGGCACTACAAGCCAGACTGTCCAAATCGAAAGCAATGAAGGAAGAAGGTGTTGCAGGCAACTTGGTCCAACTCATTAGATGAATCCGGGTGCGACGAAGAAGAACCGACAACCTTCCTCGCATTGCCAGTACATGTAAACCTTGACGAAATCGAGAGTGAGTTAGACACCGAGTCCGAGCGAAGCCACGGATCCGCATCCGCATCCATTTCCGAAGGACCGAACCTCATTGTAAGTGCCCTACTCGCCGAAACTCATTTAGATGAATTGCAAGAATTAGTATCTTACTTGTTAAAAAAATTGGCAAAATCCAACATCCGGGTCAAGTCGTTCCAAAAGGAGGTAACAACCCTTAAGGAAGCGATTGACTCGAGTTCTTTAACTAAGCAAGTTCAAATTGGAAGTTCAACTCAAGTCCAACAACTTGAGGAAGAAAATTTCAATTTGAAAACTCAAATTAAAGAACTCAAGGACATGTTGGAACGGTTCATCATGAGTTCCAAGAATCTGGATCTGATTCTTGGAAAACAGCGAGCCGTTTACAACAAGTCCGGAGTTGGATTCAAAACCAAAAGTATAAATCATATCTATCTCTAGTAAATAGAAATAATAGAAACATAATTCAAGCATGGGTCCCCAAGTCAAACTTGGTTAATCAAGTTGGACCTAGTCACTATTGGGTCCCCAAGGATCAGATCCATTTCCTTGATAGACCATATCGAGGCTATGATCCAGGGGGAGCTAATAGAAAAACTATCTCAACAAATAGATAAAATTGATTGATGCTTGTGTAAGATATCAAAAAATTTATATAATAAGGTTATTTGAGAAATAGCCTTATGAAATTTTTCTAAAATTTTTAGAAATTTTCTGAGAATTTTTCGGAGCTCGTATGACGGATTTTGAGGGGAAGAATTTATGGGTCCGGATAAAGCCTGTTTGGATACCCATTTAAGTGAGGAAATGTTTTAATATATAAACTCCTTTTCTTTTTATTCCCTCAAACTCATCGCCGAACCCGAACCCGTGCTCTCTTCTTCTTCCCTGCGACTTCCCGATCTCCTCTTCTCGCCGCCGACTCCATCTCACGTCGCCGCCGCTCACAACCGCCTGCGCCGGTTGTCCTACTGTCGGCCGAGACCCCCTTTCTGATATAGCCGAAGCCCTTCACCCTCTCACTCCGATCTCTCTAGTCTCTCGCGGACGGATCGAAGCCGACGGACTCTCAGCGATTGTCGATGTCGCTTGCTTGCCGGAGATCGAATGTGGAGCCCCGGATCATCCTGATCGACACCTCATCGCATTTTCTTGCGTCGACTGTCGAGGCCGCTGGATCGAGCTAGATCCATCGATCGCCGGTGGGAAGAGGCAAATAGGGCTCCGAGGGTAAGCGACCGAACCTTTCTCTTGTCGATTCTCTGACTTGTGCCCTAGTTTCGAGCATTCTTCTTAGGTTCTTGCTCTCTTCCCCTCAGATTATCGGCGATCCCAGATCAGGTCTTGGGCCTCTTCTTCATTGTTGTTGATTGAGGTCTCGGTTGAGGTAAGGTTAGGTTATTAATTTGGTTGTTGTTTAGATTTGGAGTCTCCAATCTTGATCTCACCTTGAATCGAATAGTAGGGAGGGTTTTCAGCAGGTTGTGTGCTGTGGATCAACAATCAAGGCTGTGAGGTGAAGAAGGACTTGCTGTAGGTGTTCTTGGTTCCGGCAGCCACCTCATCCAGCAGCTCTTCTAGTTCCAGCATCAACAGTGGCTATTAATTGAGGTAAGATGTAGGAATTTGATACATGTTGTAGATGATTGCTGGATAGGTTAGTGCAAAATGTTAACTTAGATTTATGTGTTGAGTTAGGTACGATTTGGATTACATGATTAGTTGTTCATGTGAAGTTGGATTTAGGTTTGGACTTTTAGTCTAATGGATGATTATGGATTAGGTAACTAACCCTAATTAACCATTAGATTTAATTAGGTAAATTGATATTTGTGTTGATTAGGGTTTTACCCTAAATTAGTCTTAGGGATTTTATTTAGCTATTCATATGAATTTAGCTAAATAAAATATATATATATATGTGATCGCAGGACTTTGTTTCAAGGCGAGCGTCTCTACGTGAGATTGATTTATCTGACACAGTCGACCGATAAAGGCGGGTATTTCTTCCTTGGCCTCTATGTAGAATTTCTTGTACTTAGTGCATAGTTATTATTCGATGGATTAGGTTGCTTTACCTTATATCGTGTTCGTTTGTTGATTTCCTGCTTGAGACTTATGCTTGATCTTTGAGGTGTTCCATTTAATTCATATACAGTCTCAACTATTGATATCTACTCTGTTGTGATTACATGTGTAGAGTAACTCTTGTAGGGATTGTCGGGTTGTTGGTATTACCATGCTGATTGGGTATATGATGTGGACTGTACGTAGGTTGGTATGCGTGATAGGAGTCATCATGTTGACTATACATTTGCATGTTGTATGTATGCACGTATTTGTTATGTATTTTTGGAGGAGTTATGTTGATTGTAGGTTTGTTGTATATACACGTGTCTGATGTGTTTATTGGAGGATACATGTTGATTGTACTTATGTTCTGTGTACATGTGTCTGGTGGGATTATTGGAGAGTTTTGGTTGGTTATACATGTGTAGTGGTGTACATGTGTTTGGTGGGATATATGGAGGTATCATTATGATTATACTCATGTTGTGGAGTACGTATGCGGATTTGGGGGTTGCATGGATGATGACGGGGTTTGTATCATGATTATATATATATATCATGTTCATCATTCATTGCATCTGATGACCATTGTCTCCCTTGTGGTGAGAGAGTCGTCAGTTGGTTTGGGAATAGCGCCGCACACCACCCACCATGGGTAGTGTATTAGCACTAGTCCTGCCGTGCCACCCAGATCACGAGGTTTTGTGAGATCCGTTGTGGGATGCGAGGACCCCGATGCTATGTAGCTAGATAGCTACTAGTGACCTGGCCCTCACCACTTATATAGTGAGTTGGAGAATGAACCCTCTGCTAGCCAATCTCGGTGTTTGGAGAGGTGGGTGGCACCATGGTATATGATGATATATATCCTAGTAGATACTAGTCGCATGTGATGATGATTTGTTGCACTTGTTTGAGATATGATTGTTGCATATGGTTGTCATGCCGTCATATCATTTATTTTTATGTATATGCAGTATTATACTACGTCAATTTACATCGGTTACGGTTGTCATGTTACGGTCTGGCGGTGATCAGTTTACGATATCCGATTAGATTCAGGATTGGTGTATGGTTTATGTTAGTTGTGGTTTATATGTATTCGATGTGATTATTTGAGATATGTTTAGGTGCATTGATTATGATAGTATGATCATGTTCTTTATCCCCACGCTTCTCTGTGATCTCCATGTTTGTTTATGGACCATGCATTATCTTTTCTATTACCCGCCGAGTTACCTATACTCATCCGTTGTGGAGGGAGACACTCAGAGCCAACACGCAAGTTTGTTGCATCACTTACAAACCAGTAATGGAGACCGTGAAATTTATTTACTAATCTCTCTCCCACTTAGTTATTTAAGGTGAGGAATTTTAACATGCACACACACATCATAGCAAATAAAGCAATAAATATGGAAAAATAATTTTCCAACTATTATGGCCTTTTCCATCACTATCCTCCCTAGTGTTGTCATAGCAATTCTTTAGCCAGAATTGGGTGACTACACATCTATCTTGTTTCTTTTTTCGCTGCGCCTCTGGTCCACAAATAGTACCACGCCTCGCAAGGATACGATCCGCGACAAAAATAGAATTTTACACTTATCGATCCTATATTCCACGAAGAAATGTACATATAATCTAGATCGAAACAAAAATGTAAAATCCTAAAACTAATACAGCTCCTACTGTATTTAATACATACAATCATGCACATACATAAAATGCCCTTGACATGTCCAAGGGTCCAATCACACACAATCACTATAAGGCATAATAGTAGGAGCCTGCAACCACAGAGTTAGCATATCCTACTATTATCCTGCATAAATTATGTATGACATGTGCATAATTAAACTAAAAACCAAACACACAGAGGCAAACCCTAGCTCTGATACCAATTGTTGGTTGCTACTCAGAATATCGTACCAGTTCCCCTGTATAAAAATTTTGTACAAGTACTGAACCTTTCCTAATAATCTATTGTGTTCTTTAGAAATTAAATTAGAAATCGCAAACAGAACTTAACATTATTGATTCCAAATTCAATTTATCTATTATTAAAGGTTTAGACTTGGATCGCAAACGATACTTAACATTCTTAATCCAAATCCACCTATGTTACAAATTTGATTAAATATTTATTTCAGATATTAGCTTCCAGGTTAAATATGGCGAGGCACTAGGCCTTCTTGGTTATGGGAGCATCCGCCACTTCCTAGATAAAGCCTTTCAACGAAATTCAATATTTAATCTCCCTATAGTATCCCTAGGTTTAACCATTGAGAACAATCGAATCACAAGATCGGAAAAACAAAAGAAACACAAACTCGAATAATAAATTCGAAACCTAGAATCGTTAGCCTCTTGTGTTTGGTATTTCAAGATCTAAACAAAAGAATAAACTAGTTATGATGCGGAAACTAATAACTAGTTATACCTTTTGTAGCTTATAGACCTCACGATCTTCTATCGTATTCCTCTTCTTATCTCGGACATCATGTGGGCGACGATTTACCGAGACGAGAATCCACCCAAGCCTCCTTCTTCTCTTTGCAAGTTTCGGCCACCAACAATCTCCTTGAGATAGAGAACTTAGGCCACCAACCAAGCTCCAAGGGATGCTAAGAAACAAAGCCTCCTTTCTCTACTTCTTCTCCAAGCAAAATCCGGCCACCAAAATCTCTCCAAGACTAGATGCCGCCGGCCACCAAAGAAGAAGAGAAGAGGAATAGAGGAAGGATGAGGGCTGGCCACCACCAAGGAAGAGAGGAGAGGAATAATAGATGTGTTGTAAGGTGAGTCACCTCTACCCTCTCTTTTATATTCCTTGGTCTTGGCAAATAAGGAAATTTTAAATTAAAACTTCCTTACTTTCCTTGCCAATGAAAGGAAAATTTAATAAAAAAATTCCTCTTCTTCTATTAATGGTCGCCCACCTTAAATCCTCCAAATAAGGAAAGTTTTAAACACAAAATTAAAACTTCCTAATTTGTTTCCGGAAATTTTTAAAATAAAAAATTTTCTTTTAAAAATTCCCATCATGGTTGGTTATAAAAGGAAACTTTTATAAATTAAAATCTCTCTTTTAAAACATGTGGATGGTTACAAGGAAAGTTTTCTCCAAAATTAAAATATTCCTTTTCAACTACAAATAAGGAAAGATATCAAATCTTTCTTTTAATCTTTTGTAGAAAGCTATAAAAGGAAAGATTTATAATTTTTAAAACTCTCTTTTATAACCTTGTGGATGGTTACAAAAAGAAAAGTTTTATCAAAAATTAAAATCTTCCTTTTAACTACAAATAAGGAAAGATATCAAACCTTTCTCTTAATCCTTTGTAGAAAGCTATAAAAGGAAAGATTTATAATTTTTAAAACTCTCTTTTAAAACCATGAGTATGGTTACAAAAAGGAAAGTTTTATAAAAAATTAAAATATTTCTTTTAACTACAAATAATGAAAGATATCAAACCTTTCTCTTAATCCTTTGTAGAAAGCTATAAAAGGAAAGATTTATAATTTTTTAAAACTCTTTTAAAACCATGGCTTCCACACAAGGAAAGATTTAAAATTTAAAACTCCTTTTAATCTAATGTGGCTGGCGACCCTACTTGGACTCCAAGCTAGGGCCACCACCACTTGAACCCATCTAGCCTTGGTTTGGTCGGCCCTAACTTGGGCTCCAAGCTAGGCTTGGCCGGCCACCTTAAGGTGGGTAAGAAGTTGGGTTTGGGTGGATATAAGACTTTATAAATAAGAGGCTACAATTGGGACCGAGATAAACTTGAGCTTCCTGTGTTCCCAAGTTCATCAATAATAACTCATACCACTAAAGAGTTATTATTGAACTACCGCACAAATCCCATATTACTATATGAGCTCCTTCTTATCATGATTGTGTTAATCTCCTTATGTTTAAGATATCGAATAT
The DNA here is from genome assembly GCF_018446385.1 of Zingiber officinale. Classification (NCBI taxonomy): domain Eukaryota; kingdom Viridiplantae; phylum Streptophyta; class Magnoliopsida; order Zingiberales; family Zingiberaceae; genus Zingiber; species Zingiber officinale. The sequence goes on from NC_056006.1 coordinate 72,952,222, forward strand.
CCACTAATTAAATGAGTTACTGACAACTCACTTAATTAATATCTAACTCCAAGAGTAGTACTACTCAACCTTATTGTCATGTCGGACTAAGTCCACCTGCAGGGTTTACATGACAATCCTTATGAGCTCCTCAAGGGGACATCATCAACCTAGATTACTAGGACACAGTTTCATTCAATAATTAACAACACATCATATAAATAATATCATTTCCCAACTTATCGGACCTATTAATTTAACGAGCTAAATCACATCCTTTGATAAATTAAAAAATAAATATTAAGTATATGTGCTTGTTATTAGATCATGATTAAGAGTACACACTTCTATAATAACAGAGGTATTATTCTTTTATATAGTCAGTATAAAAAGAAACTACCTCAAATGGTCCTGCTCAATACACTCATAGTGTACTAGTGCAATTTATTAGTCAAGATAAACTAATACCTAATTACACTACAACCACTCCAATGGTTTGCCTCATTCCATCTTGGTTGTAAGCAACTATTTATAATTTATAAGGAACTGATAACATGAACTTCTGTATGTCTCCTCACACCATGTTATCTACAATATAAATTAAATAGACAACTACACTTAGCATAAATGTAGACATTTGACCAATGTGATTTTTATTTCTAAATAAATATTTATACAAAAAGCTAGGCTTTTAGTATACATTTCAACACGTGGACACCAAGTAAAAGACTGAACGGATCATGGATCGGACATTCAGCATGAAGTCCTAAAGTCTCGGACGTTGAGCAAAAGTCCAGATGGTCTATAGGACCGGTCTGTCAAAAGGTAATTTCTCTTGAAAGGAGTAGATGATGATGCAATCCTCTAAGAGAGAATAATAGGCGTCGGTCTGACCTAGAGTTTTGGAGAAACTTAAAGTCAAAACTGGAAAGTCGGGAGACTATCAAAGGTATCTTTTATATACTGTTTATAGGAAGATTAACATTTTACAGGTTAGGATTTTATTTTGTTCGGTTGATTGAAAGTCTGGATCCGTCGACCGAACCCCCAAGTAAACAGATCAAATTTTCAGTGACTTAATCTGGTTCAACCAAGGGATCAGTCGACTGAACCTTGGGTTAAGTTGATCGAATGGCGGATAAGTAGCGCCTTGATCGGGCCGGGTTAATTGAACTAGATAAGCCAAGGATCATTAACGGATTAGTCAACCTAACATCCGGATCGGTCGACCAAATGAAGCCTCTTATCTAAAGTAGCAACATCTAGATGGGAAGCTAGGCAGATTCAGAAGGTTTGATCAATCGAACGGCTGGATCGGTCGACCGATCAATGTCGAGTCAAATAGTGATCTTGAGATTAGTGGATCTGGATCAGGTTCAATTCGACTATAAAAAGGGTTCGACCAGCAGCTTCGAGTACAAACACTAAAATTATTCAAAACAATCTTCTGCTCCTACGCACTGCTCAAAAGACAAGTCCATGAAATCGTAACATTGTTCTGATGACCAAAAGATCACATCTCCAACTCTCTAAGTCATCGATATAGGTTTCATTTAAAGCAATTAATTTATAATTCCATTTATACTTATACTTGTGTTTGTAATTTTACAAATTGATAGTGAATTACCTAAAGTAAACACTTAATCAGTGTGAATCTTAGAGTAGGATTTGTCACAGGCTCCGAACTAAGTAAAACCAAATGTGTCAACTTGGTTTTCGATTACTTGCTTTTCTCTCTTACTATTCCACTTTGTTTACTTTATTTTCCTAAAAATGAACATGAAAAAGCCACGAGCGTTATTCACCCGTCCCACCCCTCCCTGTAGCATTTTCGATCCTATAATCATGACCAAATGATTTTACCATTTTGGTCCACTTACTACGTCTTAGTTCTTCATTATTTCCAAGAATATTCATATTCATAGTTTCATGAGTTATTTTATTTAAATTTTCTTCTTCCTCTCTTCGCAAGGAAAGATATCTTCAAAAAATATAGCATTCATTAATTCTATTATTGGTCCAACATGTACATCAAGAATTATTAATTTGTGCACAAAAAATTGATATGCCCCACTATTATTGGCATACCAATAAAAATATAATCAATTGTCTTTGGTCCTAGCTTGGCTTACTTTGGCTTAGGTACTTCCACCTTAGCCAAACACTCCCACACTTTCAAATATTTATAAGAAGGTTTATGATTCTTCCATAGCACATAAGGAGTTTTATCTTTCTTTTTGTGAGGGATTTTATTGAGAATATGGTTTGCCAATAAAATAACTTCCCCTACAAATTCTGAGGTAAGCTCAAAATTATCAACATAGCATTCATTATTTTTTAAGAGTTTGTTTCTTACGCTTAGCAATCTCATTTAATTGAGGAGAGTAAGGAGCAGCCGTTTGATGAATAATGTCAGATTCTGCACAAAATTCATCAAATTGATCATCATATTCTTCTCATCGATCACATTGAATTCTTTTAATTTGTTAACTAATTTGATTCTCAACTTCATTCTTATAATTGTTCAATACTTCTAAGGCCTCACCTTTACCTTTTAATATATACACATAATAGTATCTAGTGCAGTCATCAATAAAAGTAATAAAATACTTTTTACCTCCTGTAATTTGTAGGAATTCTAAATTACATATGTCATTGTGAATTAAATCTATAGGGGTAGTACTTATTTCGGCTAAATGGAAAGATAACTTTATTATTTTAGGTTCAACACATATTTCACATTTATGTATTTGATCAACATTAAATATTAGCAATAAATTTAAATTCACAAGTCATCTCAAAGTGTTATAATTTGCATGTCCAAGTCTAATATATCATAAATTAGAACACTCGATCAAATAAATAGAATTAATTTTGTTTCCATTGAAGTCACAGTGTACATCCATTACATTCATTTTGAATAGATCATTCTCCATGTACCCTCTGTCAATGAATTAGCTATTTTTTATCAATATATATTTATTGAACTCAAACACTAGCCTGAAACCAGCTTTGACAAGAACCAACTCTAGCACTAAATTCTTTCGAATGTTGGTAACATGAAGCACACCGATTAGTGTCACTTCTTTGTTTGACATCATTTTCAGCATCACTTTGCCATGACTAATAATGTCAGAAGTTGCAGAATTATTCATGATTAGCTTTCTCCCACTGATAGGGGCATAAGTTGAAAATTAAGTCTTGTCAGAGCAAATGTGTCATGTAGCACCGGTATCGACCCACCATTGCCTTGGATTGCCCACCAAGTTGGCTTCAAATATAACGACAGTTAGGTCTAATTTTGACATATCTATTGGCACTGACTTATCTTTAGTTATGTGTACTTGAGTAGCTTTTATGGACATCATCATTCTTTGGCATTGTGATTCAATTTGCCACAGTTATGGCATGTTCCTTAGAACTTCTTGTCCTTCCCTTAGCTCTATCATTTGCTGATATACTTTCTTTTCTTGCAATGTTTGGTTCCATCAGATTTGTCTTAGCATAAATAGGCATTTTTATTGATTCTGATTTCTTGTGATTATCTTTTTTAATCCGTAGTCTTACAATCAGATCCTCAAATCACATCTCCTTTCGCATGTGTTTTAGATAATTTTTGAATTCCTTCCACAAAGGTGGGAGTTTCTCAATTATCACGGTAACTTGAAAGTACTCATTCATTATCATGCCCTAGGCATGCAAATTTTCTAGGATTAACTGTAACTCTGGGACTTGAATCGTCGCGGTTTTGGAATCAATCATTTTAAAATTTAAGAATTTTCCAATAATAAATTTCTTGAATCTGATATCTTCTGTTTTGCACTTCCTTTCGAGAAATTCCTATAATCCATTTATAGTTGACATTAGACTATACACATTGTATAACGTGTTATCCAAATTATTAAGGGCATAATTTTGACATAAGAAATCATTATGTCCTCAAGCATCATATGTTGCCTTTTTTTCTTTATTAGTCTCACCTTGATATACGGAGGGCCATCTCATGTAAGAACCTCACAATGTGTAACATGGTTAGGTAAAGCAACATTTTTTATTGTCACCTCTTAAAATCGATATCTATAAACTTCTCCTATTTCTCTCCATGGGCTAGTGGAATAGGAACTATCGATGATGACTACATCAAGATTGTATGAAAATGTTAAATCTAGTGGTGGTGAAATTTGAGCTCAAGCAAAATGACAATATAACACTGCTTTGGCAAAGTCAAGACTAGAGTTGGACTTTATCTCTTTAAGATAAATTTGTCCCGTATATGGTACTCACGGAACATGACAATCATTTCCCAAGATATAATGACTTTATCTTGCGATAACAACACTACAAATCGCAAGACCTCTGAACCGAAAAAACTTCTTAAACTCTCCAAATGCAAGTATGGAATGTAATGTTTACTTTTCTTTTAAATGAAATGAATCAGAAGACCAAGCGGTGGGCTTATTTATACTTTGTGAAGGGTTAGAAGTACCTCTTGGTTCAATCAAATCTCATCCATCAAGTTAAATTGGATGATCCAGATTGCATCACTTCCCAAAGAACACAATGTACCTTCCCAAGGCATGCAATGTCTCTTCATTTAGATACCTTCTATTTTGAATTCAATGACTAAGATTAAGTCATTCAAAGAGGCACATTTGGATGAACCCGATTTGTCCATCTTTAATCCAACGATCCAGATTAAGTCATGTTACATATTAAGTGATGGACTTTAATTTCTCATTCACACCCTTATTTGTTCAAAACTAATTTTTCAATAGATATGCAGATCATACTCGAATAGACAAACGAACGCAAGAGTTGTGTACAAGAAATTGAGATTGATGTTTTAGTCTCATATCCCAAGGCTTTTTTTTATAGATTTTATCTAGACAACTGAACACCTGTTCAGTTGACCAAACCGAATCAGATCTTGTTGTCTTTGTGCTTGATTTCAAGGTTTTTCAGTCAACTGAATGTCCTTTCAATCGACTGAACCCCTATTTTTTCCTTACTTGCTTTGATCCAATCAGATCGATCCCATGTAATCTGCTTGATCAATCGAATGATCCTTCTGATCAGTTGACTGAACTCTAAGGATTTCATTGTTGACTTGATTCGATTGAATCTAATCTCAGTTTCCAAATATTTTTGGTCGACTAATCTTCCCGATCATTCAACTGAATCTTTATTTCCTTCTAAGCTCGGATTGAATTCGATCTGTTCTTATTTGTTCCGATCGGTCGATCAAACCACCATGTTCGATTGACTAAACCCTTCGGTTAACTGAAGACTCTATTTTTTTGTAAAACAAAGTTAACACAATTATAAAAATAATAATCCTACAAAATAGAGTCATAAATAGATAAGTATGCATGAATCAAACTAACAGTTAAGACTATTTGATCTCGACTTAGAAACATTCATTGGTTTTGCCAGTCGGATCAATGCCTAAAGGTTATCCCAATTGGGATATGTCCTCACTGACTTCAAGAACCAAAAGACCTCTGCATGACTTACCTTACTTACCTGCTAAATATCTAGTCTAGCTAACCCGTTTGGACTTTTTCTTTTACTTAATGTCTAATTGATCCACCAGGACTTTCCTTACTTGATGTTCGGTCTAGCAGACTCATCAAGTATTCTGCCAAATCAACTAATCTGGTCTTCTCCCTTGGTGTCTGATCCTTCTGATCCACTAAGACTCTCTTGCCTACTGTTTGGTCCTCTTGACCTACTAGGACTTTCGATATCTAATGTTTAGTCTTCCTGACCCATTAGGATTTTCCATATTAAGTGACCCACACACTTAACTCTCATATTAAATACATAATGTCTAACTTAAGCATTTTGCTAAATATCAAAATATAAATTTGATTATCGGTGTTACTTGTACCAACAATATTTAATTAACGAGAAAAATAGATATGATAATCTAGGTGTTTAAGTTTTGTAACGACCACCCTTCTTATCTATACTACTACTCTCTAAGGGCGACCGTTACTTATCTATTACTCTACTTACTAGTGTTACTTATGCTATTATTAGAAACACTTAATTTATCACGGCCCCAGAGAAGTTCCTACCGAAAAATTTCGGCAGAGTCTCCCCTGTACCGGTGACAATAATCATCAATACATGCAAAATAAACCATCAGCCACATGCGGCTGGTATATATATTTCACAACCACGCAGTAATAAGACACAACAACTAAAAAAAATTATTCTAGCAATAACAAATGAATAAAGCTCCAACAGTGGGAAACAACCAAACTAACAATGCGGAATAAACTCAATTAGCAACATAAGAAAAAGGAAACAACTCTTTAACAATCCCAACTTCTCTAATAACATTAAAGAAGGACTCTAAACAACTTCTTAGCCAAGTCCCGAGGCTTCCATAGTTCAACATCACACACATCCATCACGCATCCTCCTTGTCGCCTTCCTCTTTATACTTTAGCTTTTCCTTTATCTGCAGTAGGAGGAAAATAAATCTATAAGCGAAATGCTTAGTAAGTACTAAACTATCTCACAAAAACTCGAAAGTGCATAAGATACAAAGGATGCTAAAACTGAAATGCTAAAAAGAAAGCTACACATGCTTATCTAATAGCAAAGCACTAAAATAATCTGCATACTCATGATATACAAGAATAAATCTGCATGCTGGAAATAAAGCAAATCATGCTCAATAAACTCATAAGGAAGCAAATGAAAACTAATATTGTACGCTTAGAGTTATAAGAGCTAAACTTTGCTAGATCTAAACATAGGTGATACTTGTTTCATTTACTTATAGCCTTATACTTGAAATTAATATTTAACTTCCTTCTTATCTTTCTTGGGCTCAGGCTTAGTACAAAATGCGGGCTCTCTAATAGAGACTGAGGTAGCGAGCCTCCAGTCCTATGAGGGTAAAGACCTTGGTCTTACTAGGGCCAAGACCTTGGAATTGGTCACCTGGATTTGTTTAACGATAACCTTGGAAGTCGGGTACTAACCTCTTGCTTTAAATTACTTGTTATCTTTTCTAACTAGACCTTGGTCTTTTCTCACTTATAGCTACTCATTATAGCAAGGAAAGTCTAAACTAAATGCTAAGTATATATATATATATATATATATATATATATATATATATATATATATATATATATATATATATATATATATATATATATATGTTATAATCGGTTCATGCACATCTTAAAGCAAAGGGAAAACAAAATCAACATACTACACTTATAAAAACCTGCATTTAAGCTCTAAGAAATCTGCATACAAACTCAAACTAAATCTAAACCTTGCTGGAATTAAAACCTATGTGAAGCTAATCTTGCTTATCTATCATAGCCTTATATTCAAACAAGGTGTAATGACATGTTTCCATCATGACATTTAGAACTTGCATACATATATATCTTTGCATAGTTCGGTCATGGCTACTCCTACTTGTGGTACATGCAAAATAATTCATTACTAGCAAACCTTTAAACATTAACAAGGACAACATTAAACTAAGCACATGTGAAACATTAAACTGAACCAATATACGAACTATCCTCTACTACTAAGAAGGTGCAACATCAACTTTTTACTTATCTGTTACATGAGTTGGAAGATCATACTACTAGATTTACTTTGTTACTCTAAACTATACATGATCAAAGTGCCCTTAATTAAATAAGGAAATTGTCCTAACCTTTAAACATTTCACACAGCATGCTACTAGAATAGGAATCCAGAAGAGAAATTAAACACCAAAAATTCATCTGTACATTACTAAAAGCATGTTACTGGAACTTCCAAAAACAAGAACCCTAAATATCATAATTCCCTACAACTGAAATCTTAAACCAACAGAAGCAAATCCTCCCGGAACTGTGGCACAACAGGTGACCAAAAAGGAACTAAATGCCCCACACACTAAATTTTGAGACTCACGGCAGCACAATGAATCCAGAATTTTATGCTAAGTATAAGGACTGTTCCAGCTTGACAAAAGAATAGAAACAAAAGAACTGCAAACCCTTGAGGGATGCTGTGAGCCGACTACCATATCAATTCACCTACACGCAAGCTTCAAGATTTCAAGCAATGCTTTGGAAACAAGGAGAGGAATACGGAATAAACCTTGGAGCTATCCTACTGCAGGTGAGTAGCAACTTACAATCCTGTCTTGGACTTACAACCGAAGGGAAAGCTCTAGGGTTTCGGTTAGCTCAGATCTTCAAACTCCCTTGCGCCCACAGACCTTCCTTGACGAGGGGATCACCACCGCGTGAAGGGATCTCTCGGAGAACACCCTTGCCGGTCACCAGAGGCGTGCCCTAAGTCCTGCTACGGTATCGCCCGAGAAGAGTTGGCGCCGTCATGAGAAAGAGGAGAGGAAGTGAGATTAGGGTTCGGGTAAAATAAAATCCCCAAACGCTAATAACTCATCCTTTAATATTTAGGTTCTAACTTTGGGTTCTCATTATAACTTAACTATATTTCGATATAGGTTTAATTGTAACGCCCGAAAATTCTCAAATTAATTTTAGAAATATTCTATTATTTTTCTGGAATTTTAGAATATTTTTATGGAATTTTTGGAAAAGCAGAAGTAGCAAAATTAAGTAAAAACGTAAAATACCCTAAGCGGGAATTGAACCCGAGACCTAGCGAACTCTACGTCTTATAGATGACTCTAGTAACCAAGGGGCCCCAGCAGGGGTGTGCTGAAAGAAGAGGAGAACAATTATATTTGAGATTTAGTTGGGTGGTATTAATCACTTAATATAAATAGGGGAATTAAGAGAGGAGTTATTATTCGTGAACGACACCTCTCCCTCAAACCCTCACCCGGCGCCTCCTTCTCTCCCGCACCCTCTTGGCACAACAAGCCTAAGAAAACCTAGGGTTCCATCCCTAGGGGCATAGGAGCACCTTCCGGCGACAATTCTGGCACGAGGACGCTCCCCTCCGCGAGAAGAAAGTATAGACCTAAGAAGGTCATCGAAAACATCTTCTTCTCCAGAAAACTAGCGATCAGATTCATAAGAAAACTAGCGCAGGATGTAAGTAACCCCTCACCTGCAGTATAAGTAGCTAATTGTATGTTTTTATGCCCTTAGTTCGCATTTATGTTCTCAGTTTAGACATATGCAGAATTAGAGCACACCAATTGCTCGATAAAATGCCTAAAATAGTTAAATGCTACAGTAAGCATTTTAATAGCTCAGTTAAATGCCCTAGATGCATTTTTATTAGCAAATATAGCCTTGCTTCAATGATATAGGACTACGGTCCAATGGGTGGGCTCCCATAGTCGCCTCTAGGTTCAGATAACCTAACTCTAGGTTCAGATAACCTAGTAAAAGCAAGATATGATAAATCAGTTTATAAATAGTATTTTACTTTATCAGTGGCACTGTACTGGACTTCAGTTGTCCTTGGGTTGGGCTCCCATAGTCGTCCCTAGGTTTAGATAACCTAGTACCCTACTAGATTCGGGACTTGCTACCTCGGGCCTAGTTAGGGATGTGCGCACAGCAAGTATAGTTGCCGGACCCATCAACAGTATGTTTAGTATTTTTATCTATTATGGAAATAGTTTTCAAACCTTTACAAATCACATATATGAATACAGTTCAGTGACAGCAGTAATCTGATACAAGTCTTTGCTTAGCTCATGTATCGGTTTAGCTTCCTTGATGGTACAGTAATTAGTTTATGTTCAGTATGTGATTGCCATGATTTACATGTCCATATACCATGCTCCTAGCACTTTTAGTATGATTCTCATTATGTATATCAGCATAGCATCTTTTAAAGAGCATGATTTCTTCGTATGCATGTTTTTGTGAGGTAGATGGTTTCTTACTAAGCTCCCAAACTTATAGGTTCCCTTTTTCCTTATGCTGCAGATAAAGGTAAAGGGAAGATGGATTAGCGGAGGCTGGAGGGTGATGCGATAAAGATGTGTGTGCAAGGAACATGGAATAAAGACTCTTGGGGAGTAGCCCACCTAAAGACTTAGAATTTCAGCTTTTAGTTACTTTTCTGCACTTTTAGGATGCTAAGTCTCATGATTTGTGAACCTAAGGGTTTTGCCATGCTTAGACTACTAATTGTCTTGTTAATAGATAGTAAAATGTGAGTGATGTTATGTTTTAGTGATCTCTGGAAGTTCTGTATGAAGTCAGGTCTGATTTCTGCAGAAATCAGAAACCCAATCGATCAGCCGATCGATTGAGCAGTCCTCAATCGATCAGCCGATCGATTGGATGAAGTCCCCGCGTACAGAACACTATGGAATCGATCAGCTGATCGATTGAGGAGGCCTCGATCGATCAGCCGATCGATTGGGAAGTGATCTGCCACATATAGAGAGCTGATAAGTCGATCAGCTGATCGATCGGCCATGGATCGATCAGCCGATCGATCGGGAATTTAAATCCCGTGAACAGAGAGCTTCTGAATCGATCTCCGGATCGATTGGCCAGACTAGATCGATCAGCCGATCGATCCAGACGTGACTTCCGTGCACAATAGCACGTCGAATCGATCATTGGATTGATCAAATGACTCCAATCGATCAGCCGATTGATTGGAATGTCTGATTTCAGCCAGAAGCGTCTGTTTTCAGGTTTTTTGATCAGATAGCAAGTTGGCTTCCCCTTTTAGTGGGTGTACAACCTTAGAAATGTATTCTGAATATAAATTTCAGATTTTATAGCAAATAGCATAGAGTTTTAAATTAGTTCAGCATTTCCGCACTTGGACATTTACCGATAGTCCAGTTCAGTTCAGCATAATGTAACCCCGGCCTTACAGCTTAGTCAGTAGAAGGCGGGACGTTACAGAGTGGTATCAGAGCAAGTTCCATACTTCCTCACACACACATTAGCATTGAACCTGCAGCTTCCAAGTAAGACTATCTCTCACTTTATTTATGTTTCTTGCTTTCATGGTTATAAATAACTACATCATGTTCCTATATGATAGCATCTAACAAGATATTAGTAGTTATGTAAACATGGTTGTATTAGTTATGTATGTCCTCTATTTCTTTAGAAAATGGTACGAGGACGTCCAGTTAGAAAGACACCAGCTACTGAGCCCTAGCATGAGGCAGGCAGCTTAGTGCCTCCCCCAGACCTTACAGCAGTAGTGGCTCAGTTATAGAAACAACTAGCTGAACAGCAACAGGAGATAGCCACCCTAAGGGCTAATCGAATGACCACTCCTATCACTAACCTCAACCAACGCAACCCGAGTGGTAGAGGTTCCACCCGTCCACATACCCAATCAAGCCCGCGAAGCAGGAAGGGGCGGGGGAGAAACCTCATGAGATCGAAAGGCAGCGAGAACTTCTCAAGCACCCAAAACCATGGGATGCCCAAGCAGTCAAGTTTCGAAATCGATGGAGAATGTATCGGACAGAAGGTGAAATGTGCCTCATTTTGCCGATAGAGACACATATATGTGTGGTGGGAGAGGATGAAAAAGCGATGAGATGACATGGGTTGACGACTTCAGAGAGAATTCTGAGGAGTTCTTTTGCGACACGAACCGCCACTACGATAGTTCAGTATAATTTCGCGGCAACTTTTAGTGGAGGAGGCGTGAAATTCAGCTGATTCGCGCACTGCAATTTCGTCGGCAAAAAAGAGTGGTCAGTTGATGCTTAAAATGCTAAGGTCGGAAATAGCAATGAATGTGGCCAGCGACGTTCATAGGCCGCAAACCATCAAGAATCGTAAGTAGTGCTCGACCACCGAGCATTAAACATCAACAACATCAAAGCAGAAGCAAGCCGTTTGAGTCTAAGGGCAAGGAGGCTCGGTACTCGAAACACCTGAGCTCGATCTAATCGAAAGGGAACTCCAAACAAACATAAATCGGAGTTACCCAAAAGGAGTACCAGCTAGTAAAACAGTCTAGCTATCCCAAGTGTTCCACTTATGGAAATTCCACCCTAGAGTTTGTCGCATAAGGGCACACGAGGATGCTTGAATCTGAAGGACATATAACTAAGCAACCTGAACAAGACATCTTCCCTCCACCACACCATGATACTCGGGGAACCCAACGCATACATCTGATCAGATCGTAGATGGTCCACACACGGTATGAGCATCAGAAGCCTCCACAACAGCATGAGGATCTACTCACTCACCGAAGAGGGCGTGCCTAACGGCTTATTCAATCGGTGAGTTAATATTTTACATCAAAGTGCAATTGTCTTATTCGATACTAGGGCAACCCATTCTTATATATCCGTGACATTTGGCCAAAAGTTAGCAATACCTTCAGATGTACTCAATGGCCATTCTACACCACTACTCATGGAATTCGCATCCACAATCCCCAGCGCAATCATTATAGCGGAGAGCTTTTTGGTGATCCGATAGTGCTAGATATGACTACGATGTCATCTTGGGAATGGACTTTCTGATCAAGTACGGTGCCTCCACATAATCCAACCTGAGGCAGGAGTATAGTTTGGGTACATCGGAGAACCAAAGAGAAAGGCTAAGAAGTTTCTCTCAACTTTGAAAACACAGAAACTATTGGATTCCGGATGTACGGGATTCTTAGCGCATGTAGTCAATACCAGTCAGGACAAGGACCAAAAGCTAGAGGAGGTCTGAGTTGTATGTGACTACCCAGCAGTTTTCCCTAAGGAGTTACCAGGCCTAGCACCAGACAGGGAGATTGAATTTGAGATAGAACTTATCCCCGGTATAAATCTCATCTCCAAGTCACCCTACTGCATGACTCCAGCAGAATTAAAGGAACTTCAGGAGCAACTGCAGGAGCTGCTCGACAAGGGTTTCATACGCTCTAGTCACTCACTATGGGGAGCACCCATATTGTTTGTGAAGAAGAATGACGGGAGCATGCGCCTGTGTATAGACTACCGAGCACTAAATCAAGTCACGATTAAGAACGGGTATCCTCTTCCCAGGATAGATGGCCTGTTCGATCAGCTAAAGGGAGCAGTAGTGTTCTCTAAAATAGATCTCAGATCGGGATACCACCAGGTGAAAGTTAAAGAAGGTGATATACCCAAAACGACTTTCAGGACCAGATACAGACATTATGAGTTCGTAGTCATGCCCTTTGGTGTGACGAATGCTCCAGCTACCTTCATGGATCTCATGAACAGAGTATTCAGAGAATACTTAGATAAGTTTGTCATCGTGTTCATCGACGACATTCTTATTTATTCCAAAACTCAGGAAGAACATGCAGAACACCTGAATATAGTACTGCAGACCCTTCAGCAGAACCAGCTATACGCCAAGTTCACGAAATGTGAATTCTGGCTCTAGGTCACATCATCTCTAAAGATGGTATCATGGTAGACCCGAAGATAGAAGATGTGAGAAAAGACCTAGAACGGTGAAATCGAAGCTTTTGGGACTAGCTATTACAAAATGAGGACTTCTCCAGATAACCTCCCCATGTGACTCTCACCAGAAGAATAGAAAATTTCATGACGATGAGAATAGTTTCACGAGCTCAAAAGAAGATTGACTAGTGCTCCCTCGACTGCAGTCGAAAACAACTTTGATATTTACAGTGACGCCTCTAAATTGGGATTAGGAGCAGTACTGATGCAAGAAGGTAAGGTGATCGCCTATGCCTCCAGAAAACTCAAGGACTATGAGAGTAACTACCCTACTCATGACCTTGAGCTTGCAGCAGTTGTGTTCACCCTCAAAATTTGGAGACATTACTTATATGGAGCTCAGTGCAGAGTGTATACAGATCATCAGAGTCTGAAGTACTACTTCACTCAGAAGGATATGGCATAGACATCCTCTACCACCCGGGAAAAGCCAATAAGGTGGCAGACGCACTTAGCAGGAAGTCCAGTGCTACCTTACTGTCCCTAGCAGCCATGTCACCGCCCCTACAAAAGGAGATTACAGATTTCAGTCTCGAACTTATAGTTGGACGACTCTCTACTATGACCTTAGCATCTACCCTACTTGGTGACATCCATACAGGTCAGGATCAGGACCCTGAAATTCAGAAAATCAAGCAAGGGTTAGCAGAATCAGAAAGTGGAGAGTTCAGAGTGTCCGATAGAGGGGTAGTGTATTTTGGTGACAGATTATGTGTTCCAGATTAGGAGGAACTACGAAGGAAGATCCTAGACGAGGCTCACAGGACTCCTTATGCCATGCATCCTGGTTCCACCAAGATGTACCAAGACCTAAAGAGACGTTTTTGGTGGCCTGGGATGAAAAGAGACATCGCTAGATATGTCAGTACCTGTCTGACCTGAGCCCATTCAGATTCCAGAATGGAAGTGGTAGGATATTTCCATGGATTTCATAGTGGGACTACCCAGAACCACGAATGGTTTTGATGCCATTTGGGTAATAGTCGACAGATTGACTAAGTCAGCCCACTTCTTAGCTATCAGGATATCCTACTCCATGGAGCAGCTAGCTCAGTTGTATCTCAAGGAGATTGTCAGACTGCATGGAGTTCCACGGACCATCATTTCAGACAGAGACACTGAGTGTGTACAGTCAACATTGGGCACCAAGTTAAAGTTTAGCACAACCTTCCATCCTCAGACAAAGGTACTCGAGGATATGCTCCGAGTGTGTGCCCTAGACTTCAAGGGAGTTGGTGCAAATATCTGACAACAATAGCTATCGTGCCACCATCGGCATGGCACCCTCGAGGCGGAGGTGTAGATCTCAACCGGGTATGAGAGTGGTGAAGTAAAAATTAGAACTTGACATCTAGTAGCAGATACCACAACAGCTATACAACAGATCCGCCAGAGGATAGAGCAGTTGGGGATACAGTATTTCTCTGAGTGGCTCCTATGAAGGAGTAATGCGCTTTGGGAAGAAGGGCAAATTAAGTCCCGGATATGTGGGACCATACCTTATTACCAGAAGAGTTAGCAAAGTAGCATATGAGCTAGAGCTACCCGAGATGTCACTATCCATAATGTATTTCATGTCTCTATGTTGAAGCATATCCAGATGCCACCTGTGATTGAGCCCCGGCACAAGTCCGAAGACCTCGGATGACCGATCTATTCAGATAATAGACCGAGCAGTTAAGAAATTGCGGAACAAGGAGGTACCATTAGTAAAAGTCATTTGGCAAAATCACACAACAGAAAAGGCAACTTGGGAGACAGAAGCTAGTATGAGACAGAAGTACCCAAAGTTATTCTAAGTTCGAGGATAGAAATATTCTATTATTTTTTTGGAATTTTAGAATATTTTTATGGAATTTTTGGAAAAGCAGAAGTAGCAAAATTAAGTAAAAACGTAAAATAACCTAAGCGGGAATTGAACCCGAGACCTAGCGAACTCTACGCCTTATAGATGACTCTAGTAACCAAGGGGCCCCAGCAGGGGTGTGTTGAAAGAAGAGGAGAACAATTATATTTAAGATTTAGTTGGGTGGTATTAATCACTTAATATAAATAGGGGAATTAAGAGAGGAGTTATTATTCGTGAACGACACCTCTCCCTCAAACCCTCACCCGACGCCTCCTTCTCTCCCGCACCCTCTCGGCACAGCAAGCCCAAGAAAACTTAGGGTTCCATCCCTAGGGCCATAGGATCACCTTCCCAATTAGACGAGGACGCCCTCCACGAGACGTAAGATCATCGAAAGATCTTCTTCCCGAAAACTAGCGATCGAAGAAAATTAGCGCAGATGTAAGTAACCCTCACCCGCAGATAATTAGATAATTGTATGTTTTATGCCCTTAGTTCGCATTTATGTTCTCAGTTTATATGCTAATTAGAGCACACCAAGTGCTCGATAAAATGCCTAGAATAGTTAAATGCTACGATAAGCATTTTATCGATTAAATGCCCTAGATGCATTAATTCAATTAGCAAATTGCTTCATGGATATATGGACTTCATGGGTGATGCTATAGTGGCCTATAGTTTCAGGTATAACCTAACTCTAGATTCGTATAACCTAGTAAAAGTAAGATATGATAAATCAGTTTATAAACAGTATTTTACTATCATACTCAGTTGCTTGTTTGACTTCAGTTGTCCTTGGGTTGGGCTCCCATAGTCATCCCTAGGTTTAGATAACCTAGTAACCTACTAGATTCGGAACTTGCTACCTCGGGCCTAGTTAGGGATGCGCGCACAGCAAGTACAGTTGCCGGGCCCATCAGCAGTATGTTTAGTATTTTTATTTTTTATGGAAATAGTTTTCAAGCCTTTACAAATCAGATATATGAATACAGTTCAGTGACAGCAGTAATCTGATACAAGTCTTTGCTTAGCTCATGTATCGGTTTAGCTTCCTTGATGGTACAGTAATTAGTTTATGTTCAGTATGTGATTGTCATGATTTACATGTCCATATACCATGCTCCTAGCACTTTTAGTATGATTCTCATTATGTATATCAGCATAGCATCTTTTAAAGAGCATGATTTCTTCGTATGCATGTTTTTGTGAGGTAGATGGTTTCTTACTAAGCTCCCAAGCTTATAGGTTCCCTTTTTCCTTATGCTGCAGATAAAGGTAAAGGGAAGATGGATTAGCGGAGGCTGGAGGGCGATGCGATAAAGATGTGTGTGCAAGGAACTTAGAATAAAGACTCTTGGGGAGTAGCCCACCTAAAGACTTAGAATTTCAGCTTTTAGTTACTTTCTGCACTTTTAGGATGCTAAGTCTCATGATTTGTGAACCTAAGGGTTTTTCCATGCTTAGACTACTAATTGTCTTGTTAATAGATAGTAAAATGTGAGTGATGTTATGTTTTAGTGATCTCTGGAAGTTCTGTATGAAGTCGGGCAATCGATCAGCCGATCGATTGAGCAGTCCTCAATCGATCAGCCGATCGATTGGATGAAGTCCCCGCATACAGAACACTATGGAATCGATCAGCTGATCGATTGAGGAGCCCTCGATCGATTAGCCGATCGATTGGGAAGCGATCTGCCGCATACAGAGAGCTGATGAGTCGATCAGCTGATCGATCGGCCATGGATCGATCAGCCGATCAATCGGGAATTTAAATCCCGCGAACAGAGAGCTTCTAAATCTATCTCCGGATCGATTAGCCAGACTGGATTGATCAGCCGATCGATCCAGACGTGACTTCCGTGCATAGTAGCACGTCGAATCGATCATTGGATCGATCAAATGACTCCAATCGATTAGCCGATCGATTGGAATGTCTGATTTCAGCCAGAAGCGTCTGTTTTCAGGTTTTTTGATCAGATAGCAAGTTGGCTTCCCCTTTTAGTGGGTGTACAACCTTAGAAATGTATTCTGAATATAAATTTCAGATTTTATAGCAAATAACATAGAGTTTTAAATTAGTTCAGCATTTCCGCACCTGGACATTTACCGATAGTCCAGTTCAGTTCAGCATAATGTAACCCCGACCTTATAGCTTAGTCAATAGAAGGAGGGGCGTTACATTAATTAAGAAAAGTTTGGCTAGTCTGTTGGTTAAGCGAATCCCTGCTTAACCCAAGGTTTCCGATTCAAACTTCGGCTTGGACATTTTTTGTCGAAACTTCTTTCGTTTAGTAAAAATACCAAACGACCTCCAAAAATTACGTAAAAATACTCTAAAAATTTATAAAAATCTCTAGAATATTTCTATAGCATTTCTAAGTATTAATAAGGACTTTAAAAACTTGAAATAGGAAAAATTGGGTCGTTACAATCCCCCATACCTTATAAAAAGTTCGTCCTCGAACTTAGAATATTTCTGGATATTTCTGTCTCATACTGTCCTCACGCTCTCAAGTGACTTCCTCGTGCTTCTGATTTTGCCAGATGACCTTCACTAGTGGTACTTATTTATTCCTTAGTCTCTTAACTCCTCTGTCCACTATCTATGTAGGTCTGCTCTCATAGCTAAGATCCTCCTGAATCTGTACTGACTGAGGTTCAATCACTTGGCTAGGGTCATGGAGACACTTCTTTAGCATGGAGACATGAAATACATTATGTATTGCTGACATGTCTTGTGGTAAGTCCAGCTTGTAAGCTACTTTCCCAATCCTCTCTATGATCAGGTACGTAGCGAGGACTTAATTTGCCCTTCTTGCCAAATCTCACCACTCCTTCATCGAGCAACCTTGAGAAAACCGAATCCCTACTTGAATTCCAAAGTCAAGATAACTCTTGGCTCCTCCTCGATTCTCCGATCTTGGATAGCCCGAGTAGTCTCATCTATCAGCTCTGCCCAACTCTACTTCCATTTCTTTTCTCTCACCTACTTCTTGCTGCCATACAACGCCTCATATGGTGCCATCTTGATGGTAGCCTGATAGCTGTTGTTGTAGGAAATTCAGCATAGATACTTGCACCAACTTCCTTGAAATCAAATGCACAAGCCCTGAGCATATCTTCTAAGATCTGATTTACTCGCTTTGTCTGAGGATGGAAGGTCAGAACTTGAGTTTGGTGCCTAGTGCACTCTGAACACACTCCCAAAAGTGAGAGGTGAAGCGCCCATCTCTATCGAAA
The DNA here is from genome assembly GCF_018446385.1 of Zingiber officinale. NCBI lineage: Eukaryota > Viridiplantae > Streptophyta > Magnoliopsida > Zingiberales > Zingiberaceae > Zingiber > Zingiber officinale. The sequence continues at coordinate 72,970,689 of NC_056006.1, forward strand.
CAATAGATTTAGGAACCCCATGAAGTCTGATCACTGTGACAACTGCTCTATAGAATAGGACACCTTGATGGCTAGGAAATGGGCAGACTTGGTCAATCTGTCCACTATTACCCATATTGCATCATATCCATTTGTAGTTCTTGGAAGACCTGTTATGAAGTCCATGGATATGTCTTCCCACTTTTACTCTGGTATCGGAAGAGGTTGTAACATTCCTCTAGGTCTTTGATGTTCTGCTTTGACTCTCTGGCATGTCAGGCAGGTACTGACATATTTTGCAACATCTCTTTTGAGTCTAGACCACCAGAATCTCTGTTTCACATCCTGATACATCTTGGTGGAACCAAGATGCATGGAGTAAGGTGTACTATGAGCTTCTTCTAAAATTTTCTTTCTCAACTCTTCATCATTGGGGACACAAAGGCGACTCCCCTGATAAAGAATTCCATTGTCTGATACTCAAAACTCCGAATTGTCTCCTTCTTGAATCCCTTGCTTGATTTTCTGGATATCTGGATCTTCACTTTGCTTTCTCTATATATCCTCAAGTAAGGTTGACTCTGAGGTCAATGCAGAGAGCTACCCATAAATAATTTCCATTCCAAAATCTGTCAACTCCTTCTGCAGTGGCAGGGCTAATGATGACAAAGACATCAGGGATGCACTGGATTTCCGGCTTAGTGCATTTGCCACTTTGTTAGCTTTGCCTGGGTGGTAGAGGATTTCACAGTCATAGTCTTTGACCAACTCTAGCCACCTGTGCTGTCTCATGTTTAAGTCTTTCTGGGTGAAGAAATACTTTAAACTCTGATGGTCAATGAAGATTCTGCACTGGTTTTCTCATAATCTTTGAGTTGTCTGGAAGCATAAGCTATAACTTTTCCTTCTTGCATGAGTACAGCTCCTAGGCCCATCTTGGAAGCATTACTGTAGATGTCAAAACTCTTGTCACTTTCTGGGACTGTCAGAATGACAGCACTGGTCAGTCTCTTCTTTAGCTCTTGGAAACTCTGCTTACGTTTGTCTGACCATTCAAACTTCTTGTTCTTTCTAGTGAGGGTTGTTAGTGGAGAGGCTATCCTGGAAAAGTCCTCCACGAATTTTCTGTAGTACCCAGCTAAACCAAGGAAGCTTTTGATCTCCCTACCATTCTTGGGTCTGCTCTAGTTGTTGACCGCTTCTATCTTGGCTAGATCTACTTGAATACCTTCTTTAGAAATTATGTGACATAGAAATGCCACTTGATCTAACCAGAACTCGCACTTTGAGAATTTAGCATACAACTGCTTTTGCTGAAGGGTCTGCAACACTATTCTCAAGTGCGTGTCATGCTCCTTTCAGGTTCTGGAATAGACTACAATGTCGTCGATGAACATGATGACAAATTTGTCAAGGTATTCTCTGAACACTCTGTTTATCAAGTCCATAAAAACTGCAGGTGCATTAGTCACACCAAAAGACATGACTACGAACTCATAGTGTCCGTATCTGGTCCTGAAAGCTGTTCTGGGTATCTATCTTGGAGAACACTGTTGCCCCTCTCAATTGATCAAATAAGTTGTCGATTCTGGGCAGTGGATACTTGTTCTTGATGGTCACTTGATTCAGAGCCCTATAATCTATGCACATCCGCATAGATCCATCCTTCTTCTTGACAAACAACACAGGAGCTCCCCATGGTGAATGACTAGGGCGGATGAAGCCTTTGTCAAGCAGCTCCTGAAGTTGTTCTTGTAACTCTTTCAGCTCTGCTTGAAATTGGACTGGTATAGGAACCAGCTCAATCTCAAACTCCACTTCTCGGTTGGGAGGTAGTCCAGTAGCTCTTCCGGGAATACCGGATACTCTGACTACCCGAACTTCCTCTTGGGTTTTTCTTGTTCTTCAGATTCACAATGTGTGAAAACCAGACACCCTTTAGCTAACATCCGTGAGCTTTGAGGAAGAGAGAAATCGGGTCTTCCTCTTTGACACCCCTGAACTCAAAGGATGGTTCACCTGGACTAAAGATCACTTTCCTTCTATGGCGCGTTGTTTGAAATCCATACCCTAAATGATATCGAAATCCTCATGGCGAGGACTACGGATCTACATATAGCTCATGATCTGAAATTGGTGCGACCAAGTCATCGGTTGGATTCCATGACTTCCCTTGAAGGTAGGGTTGTCAGAACTTCGAGTTCTGCTGTAGGTACCTGTAATTCTTTGGCAAAGGGTATTGATACAAAAGAATGGGCACCCCAGTATCAAATAGTGCAGTAGCTATATGTTGAAAAATAACTACTTGACACTGGCTGGAACTGGTGGGGCTTCCAACCTTCCTTGACTGAACTGAGGTCCTTCCAGAGTTGCAGGCATATAATGTAACTGAGGTTTGCCTCCATATTGTATTGGTTGTGGCTGAGGTGCTTTGAGCTTGTTAGGACATTCTTTAGCCATGTGTCCTTCCTGCCCACACGAATAGCATCCCGTCTTACCCAAAAGACAAGCTCCTAGATGTGTTCTCCCACATTTAGGGCAAGGAGGGAACTTGGTCTGCTTATTTGCTGGTCCTCCTTTCTGGTTACCTCCTGAGTTCCACTGCTTTCTTTTGTTATCTTTACCCTTCCAGTGCTGCTTATTTGCCTGAGGCTTCTGACTCCCTGCTGTCTTATCCTCGATCTTGACTGGCTTTTGCTGCGCTCGTTGTGCCCTGATGCTTTCTAGATAGTGCTAAGCAACTAATGCTCTGCTGACTAGCTCTTCGCCAGTTTGGGGCTGGTGAGTTCCACTACTCATATTAAGTGCTATCACTGGCCTCAGCATTCGAAGCATCAGTTTGACTCGTTCTTTCTCTGTACTTACTAGCTCTGGGCAGAGACGAGCTAGCCTATTGAATCTCTTTACTGCTTCTTCCATTGACAGGTCACCTTGTCTGAATTCTATGAACTCCTCATAATGCTTATTGGTGATTCGCTGGCGGAAGAATTCTTCATAAAACTATGCTTCAAAGTCAGCCCAGCTCATCTGATTGACTGCTCTCTTACTTTTAACTCTCTCCCACCACATACGAGCATCTCCAGATATGCAAAGTGTCTTGAACCAAGCCTGAGCATCCCAGGGCTCAGTCGTGCCTGAGAAACTTTCTGGCTTCAGCTTCAGCCACTGTATCAGGTATGCTTCTTGTTTTCTAGGTGTTGTGGGGACTTCCAGGGCGGCTGGTGGAACCTCAGTCACCACTGGAGTTTCCACATTGATAGTTGGAGGAGTGGGAGGGACTGGCTATTGATTCGCTATCAGATTGACGATCACTTGTTGTTGCTCTGCTACTTGTCTCTAGAGTTGAGTAACAACTTCAAAAATATTAGGCTCAGTTGTTCTGAGCTCTTCGTTCTCCTGAGGTCGGTCCTCAGTACGAGCGGTACGGGGACGTCCTCTTCTTGACATCTAATTATGCAAAGAAAAAAACTTGATATCTTTTCTATCCTTTCTAAACACACTTATGTATATGCATAAAAGAGAAACAAAACTTCTATCTTACTAAAGCTCATATAAGCAATTACTCCATACTGCAAATAATAAATAAAGCATAAAAGGAAAATCTTAAATACTTTCTTACTTGAAGACGGCAAGGTTGATGCTGATGTGTGTGTGATGCTGAAGAATGGGAACTGCTCTGATACCAACTGTAACGACCACACTTCTTATCTATACTACTACTCTCTAAGAGCGACCGTTACTTATCTATTACTCTACTTACTAGTGTTACTTATGCTATTATTAGCAACACTTAATTTATCACGGCCCCAGAGAAGTTCCTACCGAAAAATTTCGGCAGAGTTTCCCCTGTACCGGTGACAATAATCATCAATACATGCAAAATAAACCATCAGCCACATGCGGCTGGTATATATATTTCACAACCACGCAGTAAGAAGACACAACAACTAAAAAAAACTATTCTAGCAATAGCAAATGAATAAAGCTCCAACAGTGGGAAACAACCAAACTAACAATGCGGAATAGACTCAATTAGCAACATAAGAAAAAGGAAACAACTCTTTAACAATCTCAACTTCTCTAATAACATTAAAGAAGGACTCTAAATAACTTCTTAGCCAAGTCCCAAGGCTTCCATAGTTCAACATCACACACATCCATCACGCATCCTCCTTGTCGCCTTCCTATTTATACTTTAGCTTTTCCTTTATCTGCGGTAGGAGGAAAATAAATCTATAAGCGAAATGCTTAGTAAGTACTAAACTATCTCACAAAAACTCGAAAGTGCATAAGATACAAAGGATGCTAAAACTGAAATGCTAAAAAGAAAAGCTACACATGCTCATCTAATAGCAAAGCACTAAAATAATCTGTATACTCATGATATACAAGAATAAATCTGCATGCTGGAAATAAAGCTAATCATGCTCAATAAACTCATAAGGAAGCAAATGAAAACCAATACTGTATGCTTAGAATTATAAGAGCTAAACTTTGCTAGATCTAAACATAGGTGATACTTGTTTCATTTACTTATAGCCTTATACTTGAAATTAATATTTAACTTCCTTCTTCTCTTTCTTGGGCCCAGGCTTAGTACCAAATGCGCGCTCTCTAATAGAGACTGAGGTAGCGAGCCTCCAGTCCTATGAGGGTAAAGACCTTGGTCTTACCAGGGCCAAGACCTTGGAATTGGTCACCTGGATTTGTTTAACGACAACCTTGGAAGTCGGGTACTAGCCTCTTGCTTTAAATTACTTGTTATCTTTTCTAACTAGACCTTGGTCTTTTCTCACTTATAGCTACTCATTATAGCAAGGAAAGTCTAAACTAAATGCTATGTATATATATGTATATGCTATAATCTGTTCATGCACATCTTAAAGCAAAGGGAAAACAAAATCAGCATACTACACTTATAAAAATTTGCATTTAAGCTCTAAGAAATCTGCATACAAACTCAAACTAAATCTAAACCTTGCTGGAATTAAAACCTATGTGAAGCTAATCTTGCTTATCTATCATAGTCTTATATTCAAACAAGGTGTAATGACATGTTTCCATCATGGCATTTAGAACTTGCATACATATATATCTTTGCATAGTTCGATCATGGCTACTCCTACTTGTGGTACATGCAAAATAATTCATTACTAGCAAACCTTTAAACATTAACAAGGAAAACATTAAACTAAGCACATGTGAAACATTAAACTGAACCAATGTACGAGCTATCCTCTACTACTAAGAAGGTGCAACATCAACTTTTTACTTATCTGTTACATGAGTTGGAAGATCATACTACTAGATTTACTTTGTTACTCTAAACTATACATGATCAAAGTGCCCTTAATTAAATTAGGAAATTGTCCTAACCTTTAAACATTTCACACAGCATGCTACTAGAATAGGAATCCAGAACAGAAATTAAACACCAAAAATTCATCTGTACATTACTAAAAGCATGCTACTGGAACTTCCAAAAACAAGAACCCTAAATATCATAATTCCCTACAACTGAAATCCGAAACCAACAGAAGCAAATCCTCCCGGAACTGTGGCACAGCAGGTAACCAAAAAGGAACTAAATGCCTCACACACTAAATTTTGAGACTCACGACAGCACAATGAATCCAGAATTTTATGCTAAGTATAAGGGCTGTTCCAGCTTGACAAAAGAATAGCAACAAAAGAATTGCAAACCCTTGAGGGATGCTGTGAGCCGACTACCATATCAATTCACCTACACGCAAGCTTCAAGATTTCAAGCAATGCTTCGGAAACAAGGAGAGGAATACGGAATAAACTTCGGAGCTATCCTACTGCAGGTGAGTAGCAACTTACAATCCTTTCTTGGACTTACAACCGAAGGGAAAGCTCTAGGGTTTCGGTTAGCTTGGATCTTCAACCTCCCTTGCACCCACAGACCTTCCTCGACGAGGGGATCACCACCGCGTGAAGGGATCTCTCTCAGAACACCCTTGCCGGTCGCCGGAGGTGTGTCCGTCGAGAGAAAGAGGAGAGGAAGAGAGATTTGGGTTCGGGTAAAATAAAATCCCCAAACGCTATTAACTCATCCTTTAATATTTAGGTTCTAACTTTGGGTTTTCATTATAACTTAACTATATTTCGATATAGGTTTAATTAAGAAAAGTACGACTGGTCTGTTGGTTAAGCGAATCCCTGCTTAATCTAAGGTTTAGTAAAAATACCAAATGACCTCCAAAAATTACGTAAAAATACTCTAAAAATCTCTAGAATATTTCTATAACATTTCTAAGTATTAATAAGGATTTTTAGAACTTGAAATAGGAAAAATTGGGTCGTTACAAGTTTCACCTAATTAATTATAAAGGTAGATAATCTTCTTCTCTAGTTTACCTATTGAATAAATCTAAGCACAACTTATTCACACTTAAAGATCGATCATCAAAATATTCATCTCTACTACGATTTAAACTTTGATTCTCTTATTTGTTCTAAGTGTTTTACCATTGCATTGCACCTGTGGGGACGATATATCTATTTATGATTTATTTTCAATGTTTTACTAATGCATCTCCTTCATGGGATGTTATATTTTTTTTTGTCCCCAGGCTATGGTGTCACGATAGGACATCCAGATTGTCACCCAAGTACCCGCGGTTCAATTCCTAGATATAGTATATTTGCGAGAATTTTTCTTCTAAATGGGGTGCACAACCAAAAGATGTTGAGCTTTTGAACTCCTTACCATGTACGCTTCCCAATTTATCGTGATGGGCTATAGAAAATTTTCATAGAATCGTATCAATCGCCCCAAAATTAATTAATAAGATTAATTAGATTTATCATATATTATATCTATTTGTTTTTATTTCTAATAGATTTGGTTGATGTCAATATTAATTTGACAATGATTAATCATCTTTAAAAAAAAATCTTCAAAAACATTTGGTTGGTGCCAATATTGACATCAAAGGATTTTTTTTTTAAAAAAAGAAACGCTTAATATATATCGACAAGGTTAATGGCAATTTATAAATATGGTGCGCCTTTTCTTATTTTATTTTCTGTTGGGCGAAGCTTTAGTTAAACGGTACTTGTTTTTTTTAATAAATTGGAGAAAAAAATTTAATCACAACTTCAACTCTACATATAATTTTTATATCCAACAAATTTTATTTCTACTTCCTTTGTATAAAGTTTTACTCAAATATTATTATCAAATTACCCTTTATATATTTTATGTATAAAAAAATTTAAAAATAAATATAATTTCTTCAAAATTTATCATTTAAAAATATAATTAAATATATTTTTTATTCAATTGAACATTATTTTTTTCGATTTAACATAATTCTATCAAAATTCAACATTATTTAAAAAAAATTTAATATATTTTTCATCTAATTAAAATCATTTTAAGAGAATCAAATATATTTTCTATCTAAAATAAATCATATAAAAATATATTAGATTCTAATTTAATATATTAAATTTAAGAATAATTATATTTATTTTTAAACGGTTTGTATTAAAAAAAATATGAGAGATAATTAAGTAATTTGATGTTTATCATATAAAAATATAATTTTTTTTTTAACCTAAGCACTGTATAAAGTTAAGTAAAATGACACGTAAATTGCCTTTGTTTTTTTTTTTTTTTGGCTTTTGTTGGTTCCATTTTTATTTATTAGTCGAAATTATTTATTTATTTATTTATTTACCTTCCTAGCTACAATTGTTGCAGATTGGCACGTCGGCCGCCCCAACACCACCACTGCGCGTCAGTTGCGGCCGCTACAACCACCGTGATGCTCCGCCACGCGCGGCGGCGGCCAGGCTACGGCCTCCAGCTCTGCGCTGCCGCCTCAGCACTCATTCTTATTCTCTTCTCTCTCTCTGTACTCCATAGTCGCCTCTCCTCCTCCCCTTCTTTTCCCCTCCGCCTCGGCCTCCCTTCCGTCCTTCCCCGACGCACCCATGTTGACCCAGTTCCTGATCATGACACTGCCCTCTTCGAAGACGACGACATCGATCCGCTCAATGAGACCGACCCAGGAGAGGACAGGATTGATGAGCTTGACGTCGTCGAGGAGGAAGTGGAACGTGGTGGAAGCGCCCAGGTGGAGGAGGAGGACTCCGATGAGCAAGATACCGACGAGACTTCAGTCCAGGATATTCCCAGATCAGGCCTGTTCTGGGACCATGGCCTCGGCGTCGCCCGCAGGCGATTTGGCCCGGCGGATCAGGACTGGCAGCGCAAACGCTTTCCCTCGTCTTACGGTGCCTGCCCCTTTAGGAGCAAGATCTCGTTCGCGTCGGATGATCAGCCGGTGGATGAGGACATGCGGATCAAGCTCGACTCCATCCGGAAGGTCGAGGACGCTCTACTGCTAAAAACGGGCTCCGGCGAGTCACCTCTGCGGGATGGGTGGGCCCGTTGGTTGGAGGGGAAGGGGAATTTCCTCCGACGGGAGCGGATGCTCCGATCTAATCTCGAACTCTTGAACCCCAGGAACCATCCTTTGCTTCAGGATCCAGACGGCCCCGGACTAACGACCCTCACTCAAGGCGATCGGTTGATTCAAAGGACGCTGTTGAGGGAGATGGAGAGAACGCCACTAACTTTGCGCAAGGGCGATGATGCTAAAAGGTCCGAGAGGAGAAGAACACTAGTAGTGGAGAAGCAAGAGGAGATCTCAAATGGGCACCTGCAGAAGCATACCCAAGAGGGTCGAATGCACACTCATGATCGGCGATGGGGCTATTTTCCTGGTTTGGATCCCCATCTAACATTTTCGGAGTTTATGGAACAATTTCTGGGCAGTGGACAATGCGGCATAACAGTATTCATGGTGTGGAACAGTCCACAATGGACTTATGGTCCCCGGCATCGCCTGGGCCTTGAGAGTCTTCTTCACCATCATTGGGACGCTTGCGTTGTTGTGTTCTCTGAGACAATGGAGCTGGGCTTCTTCAGGGACCTAGTCAAGGAGGGGTATTGCATTCCTTATCTAAAAAGTAGTTTCCTTTAAAGGTTTTGCTCGACGAGCTGTGTCCAGCATTACTTCCATGTCTTGCTCACATTCTTCCTCCTTCTAGAAACGCTCCTGCTTGATTTCACGCAAGTCAGATTTTTTTCCCCACATACTAGTTAACTGAACATCCTTTCTGATACTTTCGGCTGATTAGCTTACTAAAACTTCTAACTTTTTCTCCATACATGCTTCTTGGATCTTGTACAGTTATATTTGATCTCCATCTACACCTCATTGTGTATTTATAGTTCATATATCTATTGGTCTGGTTAGATGCCATCATCGAGACTTCATTTTTCTTCCTATGAATATCCAATACTGATTTCAAAAGAGGACAGTAAAATAAAATTCAAAAATAACAGTTTCATACTTAGGTGCTTCGTTGATTCATGATTTTATTTTACTTATTGTCAAGGATGTGTACTGAAGAAATGCTTGTTTTCATGTGAATATGCATCCAAGTGCCTTTTATTGACTACATCGTGTACTTGCCACAGGTATAGAGTTGCTGTTGCAATGCCAAATCTTGAGGAACTTCTAGAGGACACTGAAGCACGAGTTTTTTCATCTGCATTCTTTGATTGGAGGAAGACGAAGTATTATTCTGTTCATTATAGTGAGTTAGTGCGTCTTGCTGTTCTATTCAAGTAAGTTTTTAATCTTATTGCTCGTGTAAGAGTTGTTTTATGAATACACCCTTCTTCTGCAAAAAAGAAATGCAAGTTAAAGTTAAAAATTGAAGCGGCAGCATACCCATGAATTTTAAATTATATTTTTGTTTATTATTGACTTTTTTCTTTTGTCTATTTTATATATGCATACAATATTATAAGCAATGATTAGTAAGCATAATTACTACATCCATCATGTACTATGTACGAAATTCTCTTTTATTTTATTCTTTTTTTGTTTTATTTTTTTTCAGTTGCATATTATTTTGAGAGATCCAATAACGCTTGTGATGTGATCTTGCATAATTTAATAGAGATAAGATTCATGTAGCAGACTTGTTTATCATTTGCACATTGTTTATCAATTGCAAGATTTCCAAGTAACTATTTCTCATTTCTTGTGTCGATAATTTACTAGAATCTACGATTTAGAAGTAACCTTATTCCAATAATTGACCAACAAACCTTGTAACAATATAGAAAACATAGTTACTGGCAGTCTGGTACTTAACTACTATATTACCATAAATTTTATGACTACCAAAGCTATATATTTCCTCCTTATGTCACACTATAAGTTTGTACCTCTAAAATTGTAGGTACGGTGGCATATACCTTGATTCAGATATTGTAGTTCTAAAGCCTCTGCACCTGCTTAAGAACCTGGTATCAATCGAGTCTAACACATCTGGCAGTACAGTCTTCAATGGTGCAGTCATGGCATTTGAGAAGAACAGGTACCCAGGCATGTTCGGAAATTACAAAAAATGAGGATTAACAAGATGACATGATCAGGATTTGCAAACAGTTTTGTTTTATTTTATGTTGTTTGCTTTACATTTGCTGATTTATAGGATTATTAGTTGATTCTCTCACACACCTGCATATATCTCTGCAGTTCATTGATGCTGGAGTGCCTTAAAGAACTAGTTGCAACATATCATGACAACCTTTTAAGGTGGAATGGGGCTGAGCTTATGACACGAGTAATAAACAGGGTCTCTGACAAGACTGATAAGTTTGATATGCAGATGGAACCTCAATTTATCTTTCATCCTATCAGTTCGACAAATATCACAAGGTGCTCAATTTTTTTAAGATTGTTTTTTTTGTTTCTAATTGACAAGAACTATTTCAGTCAGATCACAAACTATTCATCCACTACCTTCATTTGAACCAAACAAAAATCAGCTTGGCTATTGTAGACGATAACTGTGTCAAAACTGAAGATCAAGCCTGATATTTTCTGTCCAAAATTTATAATTTTCATTCATGCAAGTCTGTGGAATTTGATTTCCTAATTAAATTATCATTTAATTCTTAATTTGCATTTAAAGTGACTTTTTTTTGTAGTTTTTGCTCGTTATAACACAACATGAGCACAATGCCCAATTTGTCTTATGGGATAAGTTTCTTCTCTGTTTAGCAAGGACTGTTATTAGCGAATTTCTGTTATACTGCTGGACACCTCATTTATGATTCTGTCATCATTTTCAATTAAGGTTCCATCATTATGGAAGATTCACTTGACAATCCAATTGGATACTACACAGGTATTTTGCAGAGCCTTCTGGTGAATTTGAAAGAGTTGAAGAAGATGCTCTTTTGAACAAGATTGTGAATGAATCAACCACATTCCATTTCTGGAATGGCTTAACATTTGCGCTGGTTCCTAAGCCTAACAGTCTCGTGGAACGGCTTCTCAATCAATATTCCCTTCATTGTCACGGTCTGTTGTGATTTCACTGGGACAGCCCAACCTTCAAAACTGATGCCACCTTTGCTGTCTCTAAAATGTGCTAACGTGCATGATCAGGGTGCTGAAAACAAAAATCAAGGGGGCATTATCAGAATAAAAAAGCAGCTGCTTTAGGCGAAATTGGTACCTTCTGAGTGACATCATCTTTGGTGAATCAATTTACTGCGCTTGGCTGCTGTTGCAAGAAAGTCATTTATTTAAGAGACAAGCTTTATACAGGATTTAGAGATAAGTGACTCTTTAATGTTGTTGGTAACAAAGTGCTATGGCCTATTCCCGAGATAATAAAGAATTGCGGATATAATTTTGTTTTTAAAAAAAGGAAAAGGGATGGTTTTATAGGTTAGATGGAATTTCATTGGCCACATTGTAAAACACTGGCATTTATGTTGGTATGCCAGAATAATGTTGTGGCCCATACCATTTCTGAGCTATAGATTCATTCATTAGCCTGAAGTTTCTCTTCTAAAGGGGCTTGTTTGTATGAAATCATAGCAATGTTCCTGTACTTTTAAGTTTTATCAACACCTCCTTTGGATACAATTATTAGCTTTCAGCGTGTTATTACTATGAAAGGTTATATACTTTTAGTATTGATGATACCTGATTGTGATCATTGCTGATGAAATTGGCAAGGAAAAAATGGACGCTTCTGTTAGATTTTGGTCTGCAATTATATACTTCCTATTAGATCGTTTCTCTTGCTGATTTTGCATCACATGGATCTCCCTAGGTAGATCTAATGGCTTGAATTTCCTGATGAGAATTCTTGCCATTTTATTTTGATTACTGATTTGATTTGAATCTTACAGAAGTTCTGGTTCTGATGTATTAAACTAACTGTGATGTATTAAACTAACTGTCATGATCATCACATATTGAAATATCTGATTATGGTTCTTTTTGCACCTCTCTCATTCAAAGTCTAAATAGATGCTGAACTTTAGTTTTTCATCCTTTATTTGGGAGTATCTCGAAACAGGAAGTTTACTGATCTAGTCTTTTGCTGTTATTCTGAATTGCACAATCATTACAATTCAACACTGATGAAAGCTCTTCAACCTTATGTACAGCATGTATTTCAACAAGAGATGACAATCTGAACATGTTCCATGAGGAATTCAATCTCCAAAGATCTCCAACTTTGGCCATCCTCCATCGGCTTGCAATTTGACAAACTCTGCCAAGAGTTTAATCTCATCCTCCTGCAACCTTGGTCCAAATGTGCATTGCCCTCTCGGCGTGCACTGCTCTCCAAATCCCTGAAAGAAATGTAATCATCTCTGCGCCACTCTCAAGCTGCAAATGACACAAAGGTATTTGACTACTCACTGGCATTCTTCCCTTTCCATAGTATGTTATGTTGTATAATGATTCCTCCGTGTCAAAACCATTCCTGCCAAGAAAACACAGATCGAGTTAATCCTCCTTAGATTTGCACAACGTTTGTTGGCTCAGATACTACCTTTGTAGATCTTTTAAGAAGAGAGTCGCACCCTGGAAACGAGGTATTTGATGAAATCACTAGATATAAACTGATCTGATGAAAAGGGTAGAATTCATGGACTTACAGGCTGCAAAATATTGCCTCCCATATCATGGCAGCCAATACAGGCTTTCTGAAACAAAGCTGCTCCATTCGACATGGACAGGCTATAGGCTACTGCAACAAATAAGCTGAAACACTAAATTTTTCAAGTGTTTACTGGGTTGATCAACTGGTCCAACTTGGAATCCGAGAACAATTCAATTTGGCGTAAACTCCATATATTAAGCCAAAAACAGTAGAAGCAGATCTAGTGGTTGGGACTTTTTTTTTATTATATAATTGCTTGGTCTTATGTTCAAATATTTCTTATTTTTATTGAACATTATCGTAGAACCAATTCAACCATTAAATTGCTAACCTTATCGGTTCTCTCTTCGGTTTTCCTATTTGACAAAAACTCCATTAGTAAACCAAAATTATGAGGAACACTTACTGGCCCGGATAATTTTTATTGAACTTCTAGGTTTTAGGTTCAATTTTTTTTTACTAGTTTATCTTAGTTTTGTTAAATTTACATAAATAGTTGGTACTTGTAAATCATATTTTATAAACTATTATCGGTTTAACCAATTCAACCATTAAACTGCTAGCCTTGTTTTATAGAAATGTAGCTTTTTATGCTTTCTATTATTTGCAAGACAACGACAATTAAACTGGCTCTCACCCGGAGCAGAAGCGAGGCAGGAAGTGGATAAGACCAGCGTTACAGCGGCAGCCACCAGCCCCTCAACTGCTCCTCCTCCGCCATCATCGCCACTACTTCTTCCTCCTCCCGGCGGCAGTTTCTTCTGCCTCTCTTGCCTTTGGCAGAGTGGAGTCTCCTCCATCTGTCAATATAACAATTCCTAATTGAGATTATAATTGATGCTGCAAGAATTTGAGCATTAATTTTCTTACTTTTGAGCGGAAAAAGCAGCAGGAGGTGCTGCTGCAAGTGAAAACCGAGCAAAATGGTTGCATTTTCTCGTTCTCGCGGAGCAGGCAAATCCCGAATAGATGTGGTCGGGAGTGGTTTGAGAAAACGGTTTGGGGGGGATTTGATAGGGGTCGGACCGGACAAATCAAACCGGACCGATGGATAGGATTGTACTATATAATATATAGATTATATTATATATAATATATATTGCTCCTTAAAATTTAGGTTTTTACAAATTGCGGCCAAGATAATGCAAGGACAGTAAGATTTAACTACGAAGGAAACAAACGATTGATGAAATGCAGGAGTCAAGGGACTGCTACTGCCTACTGGGAGTTTCGTTGCGGGTCTTCATGCAAGATTTCTACACTTGCAAGGCTTAGGCTTAGGGTTGAGTTTGGATGTGAGTCTTTGCAAGATTCTGCACTTGCAAGGCTTAGGCTTAGTGTGTATTGTCTAAGGTTGATGAAAAAAAATTGATTGAAAAAATTAGGGTTTGTTTCCTAAAATTGAAGAGAGAGAGAGAGAGAGAGAGAATGGTATTGGAAGAAGAGGAAAAAATGACTATTTTTCTTTATTCCTTTAAAAGGGTGAATATTATAGAAAAATTAAAATCACTCCTTTCCACTAAAATCAGCACGTGGCAAGCAGAAAAACTAATTTCGCGATCAAAACTCTATTCTTTGTTCTCATTCTGACTGATTGATGCATGCAATGGTGGTGTGTATCAATAAAATGATCCGAAGTCGAAGGCGACTAGCGTTGATGTCTTGTTCTCATGGATAATATTTGCCGGACTAATGTTGGTGAGGGAGGATGAATCTTTCTTAATGTGGATGAACTATAATGACTATTTCTTTGCGCGAATGAATGGCAGTGATAGTTTCTTCACGTGAAGGAACAGCGATAAAAAAATTTCGCACCGACAAATGATGGTGATTGTTTCTTTGGGCAAACAATTGGCAGCAACTATTGCTTCAGGCGAACCAATGTCGGCAATTGTTTCTTTGCTCAGATGATGAAAGGAAGAGGGCTACAATACTAAGTGAGATAGTGAGACAAAGCAACAATGAGATGAGGGAGAAATGGGGCTGACACTGACACTGACGTTCAAGATAACATGCAATATCTATGCCTAAGTACCATGCCAACCTCTTTCATGCATTCCTTCTATCCTAGGTCTAGGACACTCTTGCAGTATCCCTGTGCAATATGTCTACACTTAACAAGAGAGGGTAGGCAAATATAATATTTGATGTCTCTTGTCATGTAAATGAAGCCTAAGTACCATGGAAGCTGAGGTTGGTAGTCCTCGTTGGTGACTTTCTTAAGGATCATAGGGATGATTCAATAGAGAATAATTTTGTAGTCACCCATTGGATGGAATGGGATAAAGATACTACTTGGGGATCATGGAGATTGATAGGGGACTTCATCTTAGTTTAATTAGTTGGGTTATCAACACATTTGTTTCTTTACTTTTGTTGTCATGAGATGTAAGTTCCATGTTTGCAAGGCCATTCCTCTAATATCAACATGATGGTGTTATATTTTAGGCAATTATTGGGAAAACACCAATCATTATTCCTAAACATTGTCAAGGAAGATTGATTCTTTTGGGGATTTGCATAGAATTGACATCATGGATGGAGTTTAAGGAGTCATGTCTAATTGCTACATTAGTCGCTACCAAAGACTAAGAAATTAATGAAGTATATGAAATGGCAAGAAAAGTTAGAATTTAGAGATTGCAAATTAATTGGAGGGGAGAGAGGTGCCTTTGGATAAGCAACATTCAATAGATGTGTTCTAGGCAAGCTTAAGAGTGTTCCTTGGACTTGATCGAACATGTGATTCTTAAGGTTAATGTGTACTTACTATGTCGTGTGGTTGCCTAAATATAACCTCCCTACTAGCACAGCGTTGAACCTACCTAAATAGGGCTTGTGGATTAGTATGGATATTTTTGAATTTCATGTGATGAGCTAGGTTGGATGCAACTATATGGAGATTAAAAAAGGCAGTCAGTACCCGTGACCTCTAGGTGCAGCAACTTTACCATTGTGCTAAGGCTCCCCTTCAACTATATGGGGATTATGTTTGGTAATTAAAGGTGCGCTGCAACACTCAAGGACAAAATATAAAAGTACCTTCAGAGATGTTCAAAGTGTCTTTAATTTGCATCAAGTAAGATGGTATGAGATAAGTGCTTTACATAAACTTTGAGATTATGAGATATCTAGTCTATCGATTTTCAATTTTCACATAATGTTAAATTAGATGACTAGTATGGCCACATGATTTGTGTGTATTATAAAATGAAGTGATAGCTACTAAAGGAATCAACCAATAATGTGTGCGATTGATTCCAACCAATGCTAAAGGAATCATTTGATGATGCATGTGATTAATTTTGACCGATGCTACAGGTTGAGGAAGAGAAACATAGTGAGAGTGAACTGTGACAGTTAAGGAAGGGAGGCTTGATGTCAACAATGAGCAAGAAAGAATAGTAGGCCATACATGTCGAGAATGACAAATGAAATTAATGATTTGGAGGATGGTAAGCTATGTCTGATGATTTGAAGGATGGCAAGTATGTCTGATGAACAGCAAAAACTGATTAAGTATGGCAAGTACAAGAGGTAGGAAATGTCGTGCATTCCCATTCCCATCCCCCTCCCTTTTTGATGGCAAATTTGTGTTGGAGTAATGATATTGCATTTGATATGTTTATAATGATAATATATGGTACCTCTTCTATATTAGTGATAACCATATCTATGGTAGATTGCGGAATAATCGGAGATATATCTAAAAGAAACCAAACCAAATCAAATAGGAGGAATGGAGTAAATCAGATGGAAGATTAAGAATATTTTCGTCACTATAAGGAAATCTCATGTTAGATACTGATAATAGGGTAAAGGTGTGATGCAACACTCGGAAGGCACATATAAAACCACTTGCATCACCCCTTGCCAATCTAGTTAGATTTGCTTTTGGATTCACTATTGCATTCAATCACATATATATCTCATTAATTTCCATATCAATTTATATCCCTAGCTAGATATAAAAAACCACCAAATATGAAAGCATATCTAAGGCACCAAAAAGTACACGGAAAACTACATCTCGAAAGATTTAGTGCAAACTTTTTTCCTATATATATCGCTCACATCGTCATTATATCTTGTCTGCTATTAATACATTCTACTGCACTAGCAGTGATGGATCGTCGAGATCAATCTAGGGTACGGCTTGTGATGGATCCTCAAGTCCAAGCCGCAGCAATGCTTGTGATGGATCCTTGGCAGCATCCACGCAAACTCTATTCCTGCAAGTACTGCAACAAGATGCTGAGCACGCCTCAAGGGCTTGGTGGGCACCAGAATGCACACAAGACTGAGAGGCAACAGGCAAAGGTAGCACCGAATCGGAAACCAGAACCATCTGAATGCTTTGTTCTGGTGCCACTGGAACCACCAGGTGGATCAAAAACAGAAAGATTGAATGTTAATGAAGGAGGTAATAATTGCAGTGCAGGCAGACCAGTTACTAGAGATTTCATCTCCAACATTGGTCAAACTAATCATGTTGTCATAGGTCAACAAAAATTTCCTGATCATGATCTTGATCTCTCCCTTCGACTTTGAGCATTATATACTGTTGTCTGTTTGGGATTTGTGGTATTGCATGTGTTTTTTGTGAGAATAAGTGTAGTAGCATGATACAACAGGTGCATGATAGTTTCTTTTAGAAGTGTTGCATGTTCATAAGTTTCCTTATCTGGAACAGTCGTCAGTTAGTTTATCCAAGTTCGTGGTGTTTCATGTCATTTTTTTGGAAGGAATTGTTGCATGTTCATGAGTTAATTGGTTAAGGTGCAATTGTCGTGTGTTCCAGGTCAAACTGCTGTTTCTGAAATGAGAATGTCTCATGTTAGTTTGTTCTTCCATTCATGGAGATGTCTTTATTAAATGTGCCTAAAGTAATAATGAAAGAAAACCAATCAAAATCATCCAATTCAACAAGATCAAGTTTTAGGAGATGCCGAAAAGAGTTGTTTTTACTCTATCCTTTTCATTGAAGGGACAACTTGGCTTGTGTAACTTCGATACAAGTCTTACATTTGTATCTTGAGTCGAACTCAACACTTAGCCATTATCTTAATCTTGCTAATTTTTATAGATTGTATCTGTCTTGGTCATGTCATAATTCAAATAACTCAATTAAATAGAGTATAAACTTTATTCCTCAAATTAGTTTTTTACTGTAAAATGACCTACATCTTTAAATAACCTTGTCTATTGGTATAGCTCTTGACTAACAATAATCTAGATACTGGTTCTTTTGAATATAAGAAACATGCAGAATATCAATGAGCATTAGCTTTTTTTGTTCAAGATCATCTTCAATAATCTCTATCAATGCTTATGATATCGGATGTCGAAGAGTTTCCCATAAAGACCTCATTGTACCAAGTTCGAAGTATACAAGAAGATCATTTCCTTATCTTTGCAAATTTGTTGAGTGGCTCCAGTGCGAACCAACACTCTTCCGGGGTATCCACCAAGTTGACTTTGAATGCACTATGGAGAGTAAATTGTTAGACACTTTGTTGATTAGCATATCTTCTTCAATTGGTGGGCATATCTTTTGGTCCAAGAACTTCTTGACTAAGAATTTCTTCAATGTGATGTGCTCTGCTTTATACTTCTCGTCTAACATGTCTATAGTCTTGTCCATCTTCGTCGAGCTATACATATTGTATAATTCGTCATCCAACCTAGTATAGAAAGTCATCTTGCTTATATGCCATTGATGTTGCATTCAATTGAGGATCATCCTCAATCTGTATCCTCCAACAAGAAGAGTCAGACCGTCTACTTTTAGATTAGCTGAATCGCACTCTGGATTATACAAAAATAGTAAGAATTTAATGCTTAAAAAAATAGTAAGAATTTAGCTTTTCTCTAGCATGGTCATCTAGGAAATATCTTCTCAAGAAGCCTTTTTGCCAAGTGGACAGTAATCCATGAAGATCAATTAATAAAATTTAAGTTATAAAATATATAAATTATTTCCAAATGATCCTCACCCAGAGTTGTCATGTGTCCACATGATTGCCACGTCCTCCAAGCCGAACATGGAGGTAAAGTGAAAAAATTTTAAATTATTCCAATGTAGTTTTCAGCAAATTTTTTTTTTAAAACGCCTTTAAGTTTCATTATTGTCAAAAACTGGTGCCATTTTTAAAAATATATATAAAAAAACTACCTACAATCTTTTTTTTTATTAAAAATATTTTTATTTTAATATTTATTTCAATATTGTTGTGCTATGGTCATAATTATTATAATAAAAGGACGAATTTTTTATCAGTATGACATCTCGAAAAACAGGGCAGATTATATTAAAACGTAATCTTATTTTATATTATACCAGAGACTACTTTCATAATTTTAATCCGTAATCTTAATATCACATTATAGTAATCTTATTTTAAAGTCTTAACTATTACAGTATAAATTAGATTTACTTTTTAATTTCCTCTCCAGTTGTTTGTCGAAGTGCATAGATGACTGTCGCAGGATTTCAAACAATGAAGAACCTGAGTTTGTGTTAGATTCAGTCTTTTCCGTAGAGGCATTTGATTTCCTTTGAGGGCCACTGAATTTTGCAGAAGGTTTCTTATTCTTACTCTCCAGATTATCCTGCAGAGTGAAACACAGACCAGAATGTTAGTTTACATATTGCAGATTAATGCCATAACATAATTTTACACCACTAATTTTGTCCAGTTGAAAAAAAAAAAGAAAGATAAACCCGCAAAAGAAACGATACTTTGTTGCATGATTTGCATTCGTTTAACCAGCCATTGGAATATATAAGACTAACAAAATTGTGTTGCAATATTAGAACTAGCGAACATATTGTTAGACTCAAACAATATGTCGGAGATTTTAGGGGTATTAGCTGAATTCAAATAGCACTAATTTAAATTCAACTTACAGTAGAGATGATCTGAACGGATAATCTCAGACTGCCAGCAGGGGCTGATTTCTGCTCCGAACTGAAGAATTACCGAGCAAAAATATCGACTGAGCCACTAGTCTGTGTTATCGAGCGGGCGGATTGGCCGAGCAGAAAGCAGATCGGCAAAGCAGATCGACCGAGATGAGTTCGGATCGGCAGGTCGGGTCGGTCGGTCGACCGGGTCGGCGGGTCGGTCGGTCAGCCGGGTCGGCGGGTAGGTCGGTCGGTCGGTCGGTCGGTCAGACGGGTCGGTAGGTCAGACGGGTCGGTTGGTCGGCCGAGTCGGTCGGTCGGCCGGGTCGGTCGGTCGGCAGGTCGGTCGGTCGGCCGGGTCGGCAGGTCGATCGGTCGGGCGAGTCGGCGGGTCGGTCGGTCAGCCGGGTCGGTCAGTCGGCTGGGTCTGTCGAGCAGCAGAACAGGTTTTGACAAAAAGGAAGACCAGGTCTGTTTAGAGTAGAATGACCAAGTTTGTTCAGAGCAGATCTGCAGAACAGAAGACCAGGTCTACAGAGCAGTCTTGACAGAGCAACAGGTCTTGCCAGAACAGTAAGGTCGGGCAAAATTCCGACCGGGCAAGCTAACCGAGGCCTGCAAGTAGCAGTTTCCTTGAAACAGATTCGCCCCCCACCTCCGGCTGTGCTTCGAGGCTTATTTGGATGGTTTGTATCCCAGGATATAACGGTCTAACCATGAACTCCACCAAGCACCGGTGGTCACGGCGAACTGAGTGATACCCGAAAGCTACCGCGGGCAATCTGTCGAGCAGGAGTTGCAAGACAGAGAAGGGGAATGAGGAGGAGAGCTTCTGCTTGCTTTCACTGTGTTATCTGCGTAACCTTTGGCCTGAGGTCGCAACCTCCTTATATAGGAGCTCAAGATCAAAGGACACCATTAATGATCATTACTCAATGCCAGATTTTCACTTGGCCGTTTTGATTATGCATTAATTTTTCTTTAATGCATCCGTTACACAAGCAGCAAAAAGATATATGTGGCAAAATGTTGGTTGTTCTGCTTGGGCAAATTTTTGCCCCGACTGGTCCGGCATTCGTGTGCGCAGGTCGCGCTCGCGCACGAGTAAACTTGGTTCAATGCAATCTGGGCCCTGGATTTGCACCTGCCTACGCACCCACGCGTAAGAGAGAGCCTCTCCCCATGCATTTATTCACATCCTCAATGCATGTGAATCAATATAAACCAACAAACTTGCCTTGAAACTTCCAATGTGGGACTAAAGTCCCATTCACAATGGAGCTTCTTCTCTTCCACCTCTTCTCCATTCATACTTATTCAATAATCCCCCACATGAATGGAGATAGGGTATGTGATAGTATTCAGCAGTTGAGTCAAGTATAAGATAAGTAGGGTTTACCGTTTGAACCTTCCCTTGTGAAGATCTGGTTGCTTACTGGCTGATAGTAGACACGATGTCCTTGAACTATATTGCCGTCTATGTAAGCAGTGACAAATCTCACCCAAGACTCTCCCTGATACAACTCAATTCTCATGAGTGTGTTCATTTTTGGCCATGAACACGCCTGGTTCTGTGAGAAGTTCTAAGAATTGTGCCTCCAATTCTCTTCGAAGCGGCCCCACTTCTTTCTCACATAGGTGATCCCTCAAGAGTTACCATCTACTCTTTTTGATCATTAAAAGCTCATTAGCTTATCCTGCTCTAGTCACTATTTCAATGTGCTACCCCCCACAGTGTGTCTAGTCAGTGCAGATTAGTTGTCCCTTTGAACCTAGTTCTTGGGATCTCCAGTCAGCATAGGTTGGGTGTCCTCTGCATTGATCGCTGACAACGACATCAAGCCCATTCCCTGTGATGAGCTTGCTACTAACTCTCGATTTAACCCCTTTGTTAACGAATCCGCTAAGTTATCCTTTGACTTCACACAATCAATAGTGATAACTCCAGTTGAGAGTAGTTGTCTAATGGTATTATCTCTTCGATGTATATGTTTAGACTTACCATTATACAGATGGCTCTGTGCTCGACCGATTGCTGATTGACTATCGCAATGTATGCAAATCGTCGGCACAGGTTTCGGCCATCGAGGAATATCTTCTAAGAATTGTCGTAGCCATTCAGCCTCTTCACCGCACTTGTCAAGAGCTACAAACTCAGATTCCATCGTGGATCTGGTTATTACGGTTTGCTTAGAAGATTTCCAGGAAATGGTTGCACCTGCTAGAGTGAAGACATATCCACTCGTAGACTTAGAGTTTTTTATGTCATATATCCAACTTGCATCGCTGTATCCTTCGATCACAGCAGGATATCTCGTGTAGTGCAGTCCATATTCACGAGTATAACTCAAGTACCTCAGTACTCTTGTTATCCCTTTCCAGTGCTCAACACCGGGATTACTCGTGTATCTACTCAGTTTACTTACTGCGTAGGCCAAGTCTGGTCGAGTACAACTCATCAAGTACATCAAACTTCCAATTACTCGAGAGTACTCTATCTGCGAGATACTTTCACCTCGATTTTTCGATAGATGTTGACTCGTATCTATCGGCGTTCGTGCCAACGCAGTATCACCCTTGGTGAATTTCTCCAGAATCTTGTCCACGAAATGAGACTGACTAAGAACAAGTCCTTCTGTCGTTCTAAGAATTTTGATTCCTAGAATCACATCAGCTAGGCTCATGTCTTTCATGTCAAATCTTGAGTTCAACATATCTTTAGTGGATTTGATTATCTTATCATTGCTCCCAATGATAAGTATGTCATCTACATAGAGGCACAAGATGACATAGTCACTCTTTGTGGCTCTCATGTAGACACATTTATCACATTCATTGATCTTGAATCCACATTCCTTCATTTCATTATCGAATTTCTCATGTCACTGCTTTGGTGCTTGTTTCAAGCCATATAATGACTTCACCAATCTATAGACCTTATTTTTCTATCCTAGCACAGAAAATCCCTCAGGTTGGTCCATATAGATTTCCTCTTCTAAATCCCTGTTTAGAAAGGTTGTCTTTACATCCATTTGATGTACTTCGAGATTCCATAGAGCGGCAATAGCCAACAATACTCTAATGGAAGTTATTCTCGATACCGGAGAGTATGTATCGAAGTAGTCAAGGCCTTCTCATTGTCGGTATCCTTTAATTACCAATCTGGCCTTGTATTTATCGATTGTGCCATCTGATTTCATTTTCTTCTTGAAGATCGACTTGCAACCTAGTGGTTTAATTTCCGGAGGAAGATCCACAAGTTCCCAAGTGTGATTTTGCAAGATAGATTCTATCTCAGATGCAATTGCCTCTTTCCAGCGAGGTCCATCAGAAGAGCCTACAGCTTCTGAGTAACTTCGGGGCTCACTCTCCAACATGAAAGTGATAAAATCCGATCCATAGGATTTTTCTACCCGAGCTCTTTTGCTCCGTCTAGGCTCAACCTCCACGGGTTCCTCGTCATCATCATCTTCTTCTTCGCCTTGTGTTTCGGTTGCCCGTTTTGAGGAGCTAGCATCCTCACGAGTCTTATACGGAAACACATGCTCGAAAAAAGAGGCATTTCTCGATTCGATTATCGAGTTCCTGTGTATCTCCGGTACGTGTGACTCATACACACAAAATTGATAAGCACTGCTGTTATGTGTATATCCAATAAATATGCAATCAAAAGTCTTTGGTCCTATCTTAATTCTTTTCGGATCAGGTACCAACACTTTGGCAAGACACCCCCACATTCGTAAATATTTGTAGGACGGTTGTCTTCCATTCCACAACTCATAAGGGCTCTTATCTATTTTCTTCCGGGGCACCTTATTTAAAAGATAATTAGCTGTTAACACTGTTTCCCCTCACATGGACTCTGGAAATCCAGAGCTTAATAGAAGAGAATTCATCATCTCCTTAAGAGTTCGATTCTTTCGCTCAGCAACTCCATTTTGCTGAGGAGTATATGGAGCTGTTGTTTCGTGTCTGATCCCATGCTCAGCACACAACTCAGCGAACGGTGACACATATTCACCGCCTCGGTCACTTCGAACCACCTTAATCTTTCTATTAAGCTGGTTTTCAACCTCATTCTTATATAGAGCAAATTTCTCTATTGCCTTATCCTTACTTTTGAGAAGATACACATAACAGTATTTTGTGTTATCATCTACAAAAGTGATGAAATATTTATTCCCACCACGTGTTGGCGTACCTTTTAGGTCGCACACATCAGTGTGGATTAGGTCAAGTGGTTCATTACTTCTTTCAATATGTTGAAAGGATGACCTTGTCATTTTCGCTTCAACACAAATCTCACACTTGTGTTTTGGGTCAAGGTAGAATGTAGGTATGCTTGGCATATTAATTAATCTACGCAATACATCGTAGTTAACATGTCCTAGTCTATCATGCCACAAATACGAAGACTCAAGCATATAAGTGGAAGAGTTTTCAGTTTTATTTATCTTAGGCCTAATCGCCATTACATTGAGCTTAAACAACCCATCAGATACATAGCCCCTTCCTACAAACACTCCATTCTTGGACAGTACAATTCTGTCCGAGTCAAAGACAATGCGAAAGCCATGCGTACTTAACAGTGATCCGGATACTAGATTCTTTCGAATCTCCGGAACATACAACACATTATTCAGAGTGAGATCCTTGCCCGAGGTCATCTTCAGCACCACCTTCCTTAGCCCATGATGTCCGAGGTTGCTAAGTTCCCCATGAACAACTTGTCTCTAGTGACTTCTTCAAAGTTGAGGAGCAGCTCCTTATTGCAGCAGACATGTCTGGTGGCTCCAGTATCGATCTACCATTGTCGCGGGTTTGAACCGACCAGATTCAGTTCTGAGACCACAGCGCAGAGGTCGTCCATTTCTGGTCCCTCGTTCAGGTTGGCCTCTTGCTTCTTCTTCGGCTTTCCGCACTCCGAAGATTTGTGACATACTTTGTCACAGTTGAAGCACTTCCCACAGAACTTCTTCTTGCTGATGCCTCCTCTGGGTCCCATCTTGGAAGACTTGGGGTTCTTCTGTTTCGAGCTTTGACCGTGCTCGATCACGTTGGCTTTCACAGTAGCCTGAGAGAACAGTTTCCTCTCTGAACTCTTGTTGCCTTCTTCGATGCGAAGTCGAACAATGAGTTCCTCTACATTCATCTCCTTCCGCTTGTGCTTCAGGTAGTTCTTGAAGTCCTTCTAGCCGGGAGACAGCTTCTCAATGATAGCAGCCACCTGGAAGGTTTCACTCAGAACCATCCCTTCTGAGTGGATCTCGTGCAAGATCACTTGAAGCTCCTGGACTTGGCTGATCACAGTCATGGAGTCAACCATCTTGTAGTCCAGGAATCGACCCACGATGAACTTCTTTGCCCTTGCATCCTCCGTCTTGTATTTCTTGTATAGGGACTCCCACAACTCCTTAGCCGTTCTCTTCATGCTATACACAGCGTACAGCGAGTCGGCAAGGTAGTTGAGGATGTAGTTTCGGCAAAGGAACTCAGAATGAGTCCATGCCTCCACTGTACTGATGGTCTGCGCATCAGCATCCTCAGCTCACTTGGGAGGGTCCTGTTAGAGTGTATACTAAAAGCCTAGCTTTTGGTATGAACATTTATCTAGAAATAAGAATCACATTGGTCAAATGTCTACATTTATGATAAATGTAGTTGCTCAATTAATTTATATTGTAGATAACATGGTGTGTGGTGTCACACACAGAAGATCATGTTATCGGTTCCTTATAAATTATAAACAGTGGCTCACGAAAGGAACAAACCATTGGAAGGTCGTAGTGTAATTAGGTGTTAGTTTATCTTAACTATATAATTACACTAGTACACTTAGAGTGTATTGAGTAGGACCATTTGAGGTCGTTTCTTTTATACTGACTTTATAAAGAAACAAAGACCTCGGTTATTATGGAAGTGTGTGCTCTTAATCCTAATATAATAACAAGCACATATATTTGATATTTATTTCTTTAATTTATCAATGGGTGAGAGTTAGTTCAATGAATCAATAAGCTCGATAAGTTGGGAAATGATATCACTTATAGTGTGTGTTGTTGATTATAGAAGGAAACTGTGTCCTAGTAATCTAGGTTGAGAATGTCCCCAAGAGGAGCTCATAAGGATTGTCATGTTAAACCCTGCAGGTGGACTTAGTCCGACATGACGATGAGTGGTACTACTCTTGGAGCTAGATATTAATTAAGTGAGTTGTCAGTAACTTACTTAATTAGTGGGCATTGTTATCTTAAACAATGGGAGACTAACACACTCATAATAAGAAGGAGCCCAAAATGTAATTTGGGATTGGTGCGAGTTCAATAATAGTTCTCTAGTGGAATGAATTATTATTGATAAAATTAAGTTGTGTGTTAGGGGCGGATGCTTAATTTTATCCGGAGACCAAAACCAATTCCTCCTCTCGGTCTCTATCGTAGCCTCTTAATTATAGAGTACTATACCCACCTATACCCACCTTCTTACCCATCCTATAGGGCTGACCAAGCTAGCTTGGAGACCAAGCTAGGGCCCATGGGTATGTTCATGGGTGAATTCATGTGGCCGGTCCTATTAAATAAAAGGAATTTTAAATTTTAAAATTTTTCTTATGTGGATAATATAATTTAAAGAGAGTTTAAAATTTAAATCCTTCCTTTTATAAGATTCTACAAAAGATTAAGAGAAGAGTTAAAATCTCTTTCCTTATTTGTAGATTAAAGGTTGATTTTAATTTTGGTAAAAACTTTCCTTTTAATTATATTCATGATTTAAAGAAAGTTTAAAAATTAAAAATTCTCTTTTAGTTTCTACAAAGATTAAGAAAAGATTTAATATCTTTCCTTATTTGTAGATTGAAAGGAGATTTTAATTTTTAGAGATAACTTTTCTTTTGGAAATTATCCACATGTTTAAAAGAAAGATTTTAATTTATAAAATTTCTTTTTATTAACCAATCATGAAGGATTAAAATTATTGGAGAAATTTTTATAAATTTCTAGAAACAAATTAGGAAGTTTTAATTTTGTTTTAATTAAAACTCTCCTTGTTTTGGGAGAAGAGTGGCCGACCATTATAATTTGAAAAGAGAAATTATTTTAATTAAATAAATTTTCCTTTTCAATGGCAAAAAATTAAGGAAGTTTTTATTAAATTTTCCTTATTTGCCAAGACCAAGGATTATAAAAGAGGGGTAGAGGAGGCTTCAAGGTGAACGACTCTATTCTATTTTTCTCCTTTCTCCTAGGGTGTGGCCGACCCTTTCTTTCCTCTCCTCTCCTTTGTGTGGCGAAACCTTCTCATGGTGGAGATAGCTTTGGTGGCGGATCTAAGAAGGAGAAGAAGGAGAAGCCTCTTTTCTAGCATCCCTTGGAGCATGGTGGTGGTGGCCGAACCTCTTCATCCTAGGAGAAGTTTTGATGGCCGAAACTTGTAAGGAAGAAGAAGGTGCTTGGTGGTTCTCATCTCGGAAGATCGTTGCCCACACAACGTCCGAGGTTAGAAGAGAATACGGTAGAAGAGGTCTTTCTAAAAGGTATAACTAGTAATTTTTCTTTCCGCATCATACTAGTTATTTTTGGAAATAATACTAAATACAAGAGGCATACGATTCTAGTGTTTCGAATTTGTTTTCGATATAGTGTTTCTTTGTTTTTTTTTCCTTGTGATTTGATTGTTCTTTTCGATTGACCTAAAGTTATTTTAGGAAATTAAATATTAGCTTTCTATAAAAGGTTTTTTCTAGTCGGTGGTGGTTGCTCCCATATCCAAGAAGGTCGTGTGCCTCGCCACGTCAGTACTGGGAACCAATTATGGAAATTAATATTTAATGGAATTAATAACTTAAGGTGATTTGGGTCGAACGTGTTAAGTTCCGCAGGAGACCCAAGTCAAAACCTAAAAGAACAAATAGATTAAGTTTTGGATCAAACGTGTTAAGTTCCGCAGACGATCCAAAATTTAATTTAAAAGAACACATGGTAGCTAGGAAAAGGTTCAGACCTTTGTACAAAATTTTTCGTTGGAACCTCTAGGTTTTTCGAGTAGCAACCAACACGAAAAGAGTGGTCGGAAGAGCATCTTCTGGCCACCTCTTAGTTCGATCCTTTGAACTTCAGCTTCCCATGATTGACACAGTTCAATCGGGACGGAGGGGCTGCACTTATTGAGTCGTGCACCTCAACATTTTGTTCCGTTGCCATCTCAATACGATTCTCAAGATTGTTAGACCCAAACAATATGGAGATTTTAAGGGTATTAGTGAATTCAAATAACACCGATTTAAATTCAACTTAGAGATGACTGGCGGATAATCTCAGTGCCAGTGGTTTCTCAAGAATAGCGGCAAGAATATGAGCCACTAGTCGGTCTGTCGGGTTGGTCAGTCGGCGCGGTTGGTGGGTCGGTCGGTCGGCCAGGTCGGTGGGTCGGTCGGTCGGCTGGGTCGACGAGTCGGGCGGTCGGTCGGGTCGGTCGGTCGGCTGGGTCTGTCGAGCAGCAGAACAGGTCTTGACAAAAAGGAAGACCAGGTCTGTTTAGAGTAGAATGACCAGGTCTGTTCAGAGCAGATCTACAGAACAGAAGACCAGGTCCGCAGAGCAGTTTCGACAGAGCAACAGGCCTTGCCAGAACAGTAAGGTCGGGCAAAATCCCGACCAGGCAAGCTGACCGAGGCCTACAAGTAGCAGTTTCCTTAAAACAGATTCGCCCCCCACTTCCGGCTGTGCTTCGAGGCTTATTTGGATGGTCTGTTTCCCAGGATATAACCATGAACTCCACCAAGTACCGATGGTCACGGCGAACTGAGTTGCAAGACAGAGAAGGGGAATGAGGAGGAGAGCTTCTGCTTGCTTTCGCTGTGTTATCTGCGTAACCTTTGGCCTGAGGTCGCAACCTCCTTATATAGGAGCTCAAGATCAAAGGACACCATTAATGATCATTGCTCAACGCCAGATTTTCACTTGGTCATTTTGATTATGCATTAATTTTTCTTTAATGCATCCGTTACACAAGCAGCAAAAAGATATATGTGGCAAAATGTTGGTTGTTCTACTTGGGCAAATTTTTGCCCCGACCGATCCAGCATTCGTGTGCGTATTTGCACCCCCCCTACGCACCCACGTGTGAGAGAGAGCCTCTCCCCATGCATTTGTTCACATCCTCAATGCATGTGAATCAATATAAACCAACAAACTTGCCTTGAAACTTCCAATGTGGGACTAAAGTCCCATTCACAATGGAGCTTCTTCTCTTCCACCTCTTCTCCATTCATACTTATTCAATAATCCCCCACATGAATGGAGATAGGGTATGTGATAGCATTCAGCAGTTGAGTCAAGTATAGGATAAGTAGGGTTTACCCTTTGAACCTTCCCTTGTGAAGATCTGGTTGCTTACTGGCTGATAGTAGACACGATGTCCTTGAACTATACTGCCGTCTGTGTAAGCAGTGACAAATCTCACCCAAGACTCTCCCTGATACAACTCAATTCTCATGAGTGTGTTCGTTTTTGGCCATGAACACGCCTGGTTCTGTGAGAAGTTCTAAGAATTGTGCCTCCAATTCTCTTCGAAGCGGCCCCACTTCTTTCTCACATAGGTGATCCCTCAAGAGTTACCATCTACTCTTTTTGATCATTAAAAGCTCATTAGCTTATCCTGCTCTAGTCACTATTTCAATGGGCTACCCCCCACAGTGTGTCTAGTCAGTGCAGATTAGTTGTCCCTTTGAACCTAGTTCTTGGGATCTCCAGTCAGCATAGGTTGGGTGTCCTCTTCATTGATCGCTGACAACGACATCAAGCCCATTCCCTGTGATGAGCTTGCTACTAACTCTCGATTTAACCCCTTTGTTAACGAATCCGCTAAGTTATCCTTTGACTTCACACAATCAATAGT
Organism: Zingiber officinale; assembly: GCF_018446385.1. NCBI lineage: Eukaryota > Viridiplantae > Streptophyta > Magnoliopsida > Zingiberales > Zingiberaceae > Zingiber > Zingiber officinale. The sequence continues at coordinate 73,000,501 of NC_056006.1, forward strand.
GATAACTCCAGTTGAGAGTAGTTGTCTAATGGTATTATCTCTTCGATGTATATGTTTAGACTTACCATTATACAGATGGCTCTGTGCTCGACCGATTGCTGATTGACTATCGCAATGTATGCAAATCGTCGGCACAGGTTTCGGCCATCGAGGAATATCTTCTAAGAATTGTCGTAGCCATTCAGCCTCTTCACCGCACTTGTCAAGAGCTACAAACTCAGATTCCATCGTGGATCTGGTTATTACGGTTTGCTTAGAAGATTTCCAGGAAATGGTTGCACCTGCTAGAGTGAAGACATATCCACTCATAGACTTAGAGTTTTTTTAGTCATATATCCAACTTGCATCGCTGTATCCTTCGATCACAGCAGGATATCTCGTGTAGTGCAGTCCATATTCACGAGTATAACTCAAGTACCTCAGTACTCTTGTTATCCCTTTCCAGTGCTCAACACCGGGATTACTCGTGTATCTACTCAGTTTGCTTACTGCGTAGACCAAGTCTGGTCGAGTACAACTCATCAAGTACATCAAACTTCCAATTACTCGAGAGTACTCTATCTACGAGATACTTTCACCTCGATTTTTCGATAGATGTTGACTCGTATCTATCGGCGTTCATGCCAACGCAGTATCACCCTTGGTGAATTTCTCAAGAATCTTGTTCACGTAATGGGACTGACTAAGAACAAGTCCTTTTGTCGTTCTAAGAATTTTGATTCCTAGAATCACATCAGCTAGGCCCATGTCTTTCATGTCAAATCTTGAGTTCAACATATCTTTAGTGGATTTGATTATCTTATCATTGCTTCCAATGATAAGTATGTCATCTACATAGAGGCACAAGATGACATAGTCACTCTTTGTGGCTCTCATGTAGACACATTTATCACATTCATTGATCTTGAATCCACATTCCTTCATTTCATTATCGAATTTCTCATGCCACTGCTTTGGTGCTTGTTTTAAGCCATATAATGACTTCACCAATCTATAGACCTTGTTTTTCTATCCTGGCACAGAAAACCCCTCAGGTTGGTTCATATAGATTTCCTCTTCTAAATCCCTGTTTAGAAAGGTTGTCTTTACATCCATTTGATGTACTTCGAGATTCCATAGAGCGGCAATAGCCAACAATACTCTAATGGAAGTTATTCTCGATACCGGAGAGTATGTATCGAAGTAGTCAAGACCTTCTCATTGTCGGTATCCTTTAATTACCAATCTGGCCTTGTATTTATCGATTGTGCCATCTGATTTCATTTTCTTCTTGAAGATCGACTTGCAACCTAGTGGTTTAATTTTCGGAGGAAGATCCACAAGTTCCCAAGTGTGATTTTGCAAGATAGATTCTATCTCAGATGCAATTGCCTCTTTCCAGTGAGGTCCAGCCTCTGAGTAACTTCGGGGCTCACTCTCCAACATGAAAGTGATAAAATCCGATCCATAGGATTTTTCTACCCGAGCTCTTTTGCTCCGTCTAGGCTCAACCTCCACGGGTTCCTCATCATCATCTTCTTCTTGTGTTTCGTTGCCGTTTTGAGGAGCTAGCATCCTCACGAGTCTTATACGGAAACACATGCTCGAAAAAAGAGGCATTTCTCGATTCGATTATCGAGTTCCTGTGTATCTCCGGTACGTGTGACTCATACACACAAAATTGATAAGCACTGCTGTTATGTGTATATCCAATAAATATGCAATCAACAGTCTTTGGTCCTATCTTAATTCTTTTCGGATCAGGTACCAACACTTTGGCAAGACACCCCCACATTCGTAAATATTTGTAGGATGGTTGTCTTCCATTCCACAACTCATAAGGGCTCTTATCTATTTTCTTCCGGGGCACCTTATTTAAAAGATAATTAGCTGTTAACACAGTTTCCCCCACATGGACTCTAAAGAGTTTGATTTTTTCGCTCAGCAACTCCGTTTTGCTGCGGAGTATATGGAGCTGTTGTTTCGTGTCTGATCCCATGCTCAGCACACAACTCAGCGAACGGTGACACATATTCACCGCCTCGGTCACTTCGAACCACCTTAATCTTTCTATTAAGCTGGTTTTCAACCTCATTCTTATATAGAGCAAATTTCTCTATTGCCTTATCCTTACTTTTGAGAAGATACACATAACAGTATTTTGTGTTATCATCTACAAAAGTGATGAAATATTTATTCCCACCACGTGTTAGCGTACCTTTTAGATCGCACACATTAGTGTGGATTAGGTTAAGTGGTTCATTACTTTTTTCACTATGTTGAAAGGATGACCTTGTCATTTTCGCTTCAACACCAATCTCACACTTGTGTTTTGGGTCAAGGTGGAATGTACGTATGCTTGGCATATTAATTAATCTACGCAATACATCGTAGTTAACATGTCCTAGTCTATCATGCCGCAAATACGAAGACTCAAGCATATAAGTGGAAGAGCTTTCAGTTTTATTTATCTTAGGCCTAATCGCCATTACATTGAGCTTAAACAACCCATCAGATACATAGCCCCTTCCTACAAACACTCCATTCTTGGACAGTACAACTCTGTCCGACTCAAAGACAATGGGAAAGTCATGCTTACTTAACAGTGATCCGGATACTAGATTCTTTCGAATCTTCGGAACAAACAGCACATTATTCAGAGTGAGATCCTTGCCCGAGGTCATCTTCAGCACCACCTTCCTTAGCCCATGATGTCCGAGGTTGCTAAGTTCCCCATGAACAGCTTGTCTCTAGTGACTTCTTCAAAGTTGTGGAGCAGCTCCTTATTGCAGCAGACATGTATGGTGGCTCCAGTATCGATCCACCATCGCCGCGGGTTTGAACCGACCAGATTCAGTTCTGAGACCACAGCGCAGAGGTCGTCCATTTCTGGTCCCTCGTTCAGGTTGGCCTCTTGCTTCTTCTTCGGCTTTCCGCACTCCGAAGATTCTCAGAGAACTTCTTCTTGCTGATGCCTCCTCTGGGTCCCATCTTGGAAGACTTGGGGTTCTTCTGTTTCGAGCTTTGACCGTGCTCGATCACGTTGGCTTTCACAGTAGCCTGAGAGAACAGTTTCCTCTCTGAACTCTTGTTGTCTTCTTCGATGCGAAGTCGAACAATGAGTTCCTCTACATTCATCTCCTTCCGCTTGTGCTTCAGGTAGTTCTTGAAGTCCTTCCAGCCGGGAGGCAGCTTCTCAATGATAGCAGCCACCTTGAAGGTTTCACTGAGAACCATCCCTTCTGAGTGGATCTCGTGCAAGATCACCTGAAGCTCCTGGACTTGGCTGATCACAGTCTTGGAGTCAACCATCTTGTAGTCCAGCAATCGGCCCACGATGAACTTCTTTGCCCCTGCATCCTCCGTCTTGTATTTCTTGTCTAGGGACTCCCACAGCTCCTTAGCCGTTCTCTTCATGCTATACACAGCGTACAGCGAGTCGGCAAGGCAGTTGAGGATGTAGTTTCGGCAAAGTAACTCAGAATGAGTCCATGCCTCCACTGTACTGATGGTCTGCGCATCAGCATCCTCAGCTCGCTTGGGAGGGTCCTCAGTCAAGAACCGAGTCAGGTTGAGCATGGTCAGGTAGAAGAGCATCTTCTGCTGCCACCTCTTGAAGTTCAGTCCACTGAACTTCTCTGGCTTTTCCCCATGACTGATTGACACAGTTCCAATCGGGACGGAGGGGGCCTGCACTTATTGAGTCTGGTGCACCTCAACATTTTGTTCCGTTGCCATCTCAATAGCAACGATTCTGTTTCAAGATTGTTAGACCCAAACAATATGCCGGAGATTTTAAGGGTATTAGCTGAATTCAAATAACACTGATTTAAATTCAACTTACAGTAGAGATGACCTGAGCGGATAATCTCAGGCTGCCAGCAGGGGTTGGTTTCTGCTCCGAGCCGAAGAATAGCCGTGCAAGAATATCGGCTGAGCCACTAGTCTGTGTTGCCGAGCGGGCGGATCGGCCGAGCAGAGGGCAGATCGACAAAGCAGATCGGTCGAGATGAGTTCGGATCGGCAGGTCGGGTCAGCGGGTCGGTCAGTATGCCGGGTCGGCGGGTCGGTCGGGTCGGCGGGTCGGTCGGTCAGACGGGTGGGTCGGTCGGACGGTTCGGTCGGTCGGCCGGGTCGGTCGGTCGACGCGGTTGGCGGGTCAGTACGTCGGCCGGGTCGTTGGGTCGGTCGGTCGGCCGGGTCGGCGGCTCGGTCGGTCGGTCGGGTCGGTCGGTCGGCTGGGTCTGTCGAGCAGCAGAACAGGTTCCACCAAGTACCGGTGGTCACGGCGAACTGAGTGATACCCGAAAGCTACCGCGGGCAATCTGTCGAGCAGGAGTTGCACGACAGAGAATGGGAATGAGGAGGAGAGCTTCTGCTTGCTTTCGCTGTGTTATCTGCGTAACCTTTTCCCTGAGGTCGCAGCCTCCTTATATAGGAGCTCAAAACCAAAGGACACCATTAATGATCATTACTCAACGCTAGATTTTCACTTGGTCGTTTTGATTATGCATTAATTTTTCTTTAATGCATCCGTTACACAAGTAGCATAAAGATATATGTGGCAAAATGTTGGTTGTTCTGCTTGGGCAAATTTTTGCCCCAACCGGTCCGGCATTCGTGTGCGCAGGTCTCGCTCGCACACGAGTCAACTTGGTTCAATGCAATTCGGGCCCTAGATTTGCACCCCCCCTGCGCACCCACGCGTGAGAGAGAGCCTCTCCCCATGCATTTGTTCACATCCTCAATGCATGTGAATCAATATAAACCAACAAACTTGCCTTGAAACTTCCAATGTGGGACTAAAGTCCCATTCACAATGGAGCTTCTTCTCTTCCACCTCTTCTCCATTCACACTTATTCAACAATCCCCCACATGAATGGAGATAGGGTATGTGATAGCATTCAACAGTTGAGTCAAGTATAGAATAAGTAGGGTTTACCCTTTGAACCTTCCCTTATGAAGATCTGGTTACTTACTGGCTGACAGTAGACACGATGTCCTTGAACTATACTGTCGTCTGTGTAAGCAGTGACAAATCTCACCCAAGACTCTCCCTGATACAACTCAGTTCTCATGAGTGTGTTCGTTCTTGGCCATGAACACGCCTGGTTCTGTGAGAAGCTCTAAGAATTGTGCCTCCAATTCTTTTCGAAGTGACCCCACTTCTTTCTCACATAGGTGATCCCTCAAGAGTTACCATCTACTCTTTTTGATCATTAAAAGCTCATTAGCTTATCCTGCTCTAGTCACTGTTTCAATGGGCTACCCCCCACAGTGTGTCTAGTCAGTGCAGATTAGTTGTCCCTTTGAACCTAGTTCTTGGGATCTCCAGTCAGTATAGGTTGGGTGTCCTCTGCACTGATCGCTGACAACGACATCAAGTCCATTCCCTGTGATGAGCTTGCTACTAACTCTCGATTTAACCCCTTGATTAACGAATCCGCTAGGTTATCCTTTGACTTCACACAGTCAACAGTGATAACTCCAGTTGAGAGTAGTTGTCTATGTTGGTGCGGTTAGCACTAACGATTTAACCCAGGTTTTGATGAATGACAAATCAGGTTAAGTTAGTTTGTTGTGATCTAACACTTTGACCGAGTGTGCAGACGAAGTCCAAGCGGGTCGACGGGCTGACCGGACGCTTGGCGAGAAGTCCAGCTAGGTCGACGGGCTGACTGGATAGCTGGCGAGAAGTCTGACCGGTCGTCTGGCAGGTAAGTGAGGTAAGTCACTGGAGGGGAGTGACTGCGAGGACGCGTTCCCGGGAAGGGAACATTAGGCGTCGATCCGGCTTAGATCCATTTCGGATATCTAAGTCGAGATTGTGACTAGATTCCGGTCTCGGAAAGACGGAATCTAAGTCATACTTCTTATACTAAACTCATAAACTGTGATAACACTTTATTTTGCAGGATCTATTTGTCTCGGACTATCCTTGTTTTGCAGGAAAGCTGTTCGCTAGAAAAAGGTGGTCCGAGCGCCCGGAGGGGATCCGGGCGCCCGGAGGTCCGGGCGCCCGGGAGGCACCCGGGCGCCCTGGAGGCAAAAATTATCCTGACCACGCGTCGCCACTTGGAGCTCGCTGGTTGGACTTGCCACGTCTCACCAGGGCGCCCCGAGCTTCATATAAAAGATGGGGCGGAGGCAGAGATTATCATTTCGAACTGCTATTAAATTGCCCAACGAAAGTACTCACGGAGTACGGGCCTTCGAATAGGAGTCGTCACAGGCTCCGAACGAAGTAAAATTACTGTGTCTATTTTTTTAATTCCGCTGCGCTTAACTCTTTTTCAACGTTGTTTTTCGAATCGATATTCACCCCCCCCTCTATCGACGTTTCACGATCCAACAAGTGGTATCAGAGCAGGTACCGCTCTGATTTGGTGCAACCACCAATCAAGCAAAGGGAGGTCGTTTTAAAGAAAAAAAAATTAGATATTGTTTGTCTGATATCTAATTAGATATCTTAAAGGTGTATTTATTCCCACCACGTGTTGGCGTACCTTTTAGGTCGCACGCATCAGTGTGGATTAGGTCAAGTGGTTCATTACTTCTTTCAATATGTTGAAAGGATGACCTTGTCATTTTTGCTTCAACACAAATCTCACACTTGTGTTTTGGGTCAAGGTGGAATGTAGGTATGCTTTGCATATTAATTAATCTACGCAATACATCGTAGTTAACATGTCCTAGTCAATCATGCCACAAATACGAAGACTCAAGCATATAAGTGGAAGAGCTTTCAGTTTTATTTATCTTAGGCCTAATCGCCATTACATTAAGCTTAAACAACCCATCAGATACATAGCCCCTTCCTACAAACACTCCATTCTTGGACAGTACAACTCTGTCCGACTCAAAGACAATGCGAAAGCCATGCTTACTTAACAATGATCCGGATACTAGATTCTTTCGAATCTCCGGAACATACAACACATTGTTCAGAGTGAGATCCTTTCCCGAGGTCATCTTCAGCACTACCTTTCCTTGGCCCATGATGCCCGAGGTTGCTAAGTTCCCCATGAACAGCTTGTCTCCAGTGACTTCTTCAAAGTTGTGGAGCAGCTCCTTATTGCAGCAGACATGTCTGGTGGCTCCAGTATCGATCCACTATTGCCGCGGGTTTGAACCGATTAGGTTTAACTCGAGACCACAACGCAGAGGTCGTCCATTTCTGGTCCCTCGTTCGGGTTGATTCTGCACTCCGAAGATTTGTTACCTACTTTGTCACAGTTGAAGCACTTCCCACAGAACTTCTTCTTGCTGATGCCTCCTCTGGGCCCCATCTTGGAAGACTTGGAGTTCTTCCGTTTCGAGCTTTGACCGTGCTAGACCACGTTGGCTTTCACAGTAGCCTGAGAGAACAGTTTCCTCTCTAAACTCTTGTTGTCTTCTTCGATGCGAAGTCGAACAATGAGTTCCTCTACATTCATCTCCTTCTGCTTGTGTTTCATGTAGTTCTTGAAGTCCTTCCAGCCGGGAGGCAGCATCTCAATGATAGCAGCCACCTGGAAGGTTTCACTCAGAACCATCCCTTCTGAGTGGATCTCGTGCAAGATCACCTGAAGCTCCTGGATTCTCAACCATCTTGTAGTCCAGGAATCGACCCACGATGAACTTCTTTGCCCCTACATCCTCCGTCTTGTATTTCTTGTCCAGGGACTCCAACAGCTCCTTAGCCGTTCTCTTCATGCTATACACAGCGTATAGCGAGTCGGCAAGGCAGTTGAGGATGTAGTTTCGGCAAAGGAACTCAGAATGAGTCCATGCCTCCACTGTACTGATGGTCTGCGCATCAGCATCCTCAGCTCGCTTGGGAGGGTCCTCAGTCAAGAACCGAGTTAGGTTGAGCGTGGTCAGGTAGAAGAGCATCTTCTGCTGCCACCTCTTGAAGTTCAGTCCGCTGAACTTCTCTGGCTTTTCCCCATGACTGATTGACACAGTTCCAATCGGGGCGGAGGGGGCCTGCACTTGTTGAGTCTGTTGCACCTCAATATTTTGTTCCGTGCCCATCTCAACAGAAACAATTCTGTTTCAAGATTGTTAGACCCAAACAATCTGTCGGAGATTTTAGGGGTATTAGCTGAATTCAAATAGCACTGATTTAAATTCAACTTATAGTAGAGATGACCTGAGCGGATAATCTCAGGCTGTCAGCAAGGGTTGGTTTCTGCTCTGATCCGAAGAATTGCCGAGCAAGAATATCGGCTGAGCCACTAGTCTGTGTTGCCGAGCGGGCAGATCGGCCGAGCAGAGGGCAGATCGGCAAAGCAGATCGGTCAGTCGAGCAGTAGAACAGGTCTTGAGAAAAAGGAAGACCAGGTCTATTCAGAGCAGATCTGCAGAATAGAAGACCAGGTCTGCAGAGCAGTAAGGTCGAGCAAAATCCCGACAGGGCAAGCTGACCGAGGCTTGCAAGTAGCAGTTTCCTTGAAACAGATTCGCCCCCACCTCCGGCTATGCTTCGAGGCTTATTTGGATGGTCTGTTTCCTAGGATACAACGGTCTAACCGTGAACTCCACCAAGCACCGGTGGTCAGGGCAAACTGATTGTTCTGTTTGGGTAAATTTTTGCCCCAACCGGTCCGACATTCGTATGCGCAGGTCGCGCTCGCGCACGAGTCAACTTGGTTCAATGCATCGGTGGTCACGGCGAACTGATTGTTCTGCTTGGGTAAATTTTTGCCCCAACCGGTCCGACATTCGTGTGCGGAGGTCGCGCTCGCGCACGAGTCAAATTGGTTCAATGCAATCCGGGCCCTGGATTTGCATCCCCCCTGCACACCCACGCATGAGAGAGAGCCTCTCCCCATGTATTTGTTCACATCCTCAATGCATGTGAATCAATATAAACCAACAAACTTGCCTTGAAACTTCCAATGTGAGACTAAAGTTCCATTCACAATGGAGCTTCTTCTCTTCCACCTCTTCTCCATTCACACTTATTCAACACATAGATGTTAAAGTTCAAAACGTTGATCTAGTTCTTGGTTTTTAATGGAGACACAAGAATACAAGGCCAGAAGGCCTAGAAGTATATAGCTACACTACAAGAGAAATGATATAAGGTGAGAGTCTAATGGTGAGTCAACCAACCATTCTATGAATCTCGATAGGATGAGGATGAGGATGAGGATGAGGATGAGAGTTTAGAGCCCAATGCAAGATTTGTAAACCAGATATCAATCAGTAAGTAATCATCTGCATCAATTCCATTGCTTTCCCTGGCATCATATAGTTTCACCCTATCCATGAGCAAAGGGATATTCAGAAACATCCATTCAACTGCAAACAATTCCTTTCAGAAAAACTATGCATTTTGTTCATGCTTCATTAATTTTGAGATATCTTAATTTAAGAAATGACAAGGTCAAAAGTTAAAAATTTAGCAACAATTCTTTGAATTGCAAAGTGGACTGGCTACCATGAGAATACATAATTCAACTTTCAAGAAATACTAAGACAATAGCAAGACAAAGTAAATTGCCTATCATTGAACAGTGGTAAATTGTAACTTAATGGATAGTCTATAACTGTGACTCAAAGAAGTGGTGCACAATTGTACTTAACCAATGCCCAAATTCAATCCAAACCTCCAAACTTGGGTTAAGTTGCTTTCAACAAAACTACTAATCAGGCTCAAGTTGGGTCACATTAAGGGATTGTTTGCTTGCCTATAAAAAAACACATATCCAAATTGCAAGTATTTGGCCACTAATCAATTTGCAATCTTCTAAAGAGCTAGAAATAGTACAGCAGCATCCACCGATTGTAAGTCACGTTAGCTACTAGGGAATAACATACAACACAAATTAAAACATTGATAAAAAGAAAACAAAATTGATGAAAGAGATGTTGTCTAATGTCAATATTTTATTTCTATAATCGAAATCAATATAAAAATATATTTAAAAAAAAACTTTTTTGAAAACTATATTAACATGCATAATTTTGCCACAAATTATTGAATTAAAAAACTTTCAATGTGTGGTATTATCATGATTATCTTACTGAATTAATTATAAAAAATAACAAACACAATAAAGAAAGATATAAAATAACTAATGAAAAAAATATATAAACCTTTTTTTACTTAATAATAAGTGATTCGAACATGAGTGATTTCTTTTCTGCTAAGTTAATTTTAAAAATATAGATAAAAATATAAATATGCTCAATATCAAATCTTGTATAGATGATCGTCTCATGTACTTCAAATAATATACCTGGATTTGTAGTCATTTAACGACTATCATTTCAAATCATAACTTCATTTGCAAACCAAACATAGCTAGGAATATCACTTTCTACATTTTCATCCAATTTTCATTTGTAAACTTTAACAATAGGGCATGTTTGGTTGAAAGTTATTGTTAATAATCTTGATTATCAACCTAAGGTTATATTATTTAATCCTCTTTGGTTTAAGTAATAAGTGATTCTCAAGTAATGTAGCATGTATGTCACGTAAGCAAATGGAAATATAATCCAGAATGTGATTACTTTGAAAGTATGAGATTTTACGTGATTCCGGGGTTAACAAAAATTCTAATTTTTTTTTTCCAAAGTAAGTATTCCAAAGGTTGAACCAAATAGCATTAGATTATGTTTTATTCCCCATAACCTTGATGATGTGATTACCTAGTAATTATATAGCCAAGGTTATGCATGATAACTTGAACCAAACATACCTTAAAAATAATTAAACACCTCCTTTAGTTCTTCCAGCTCTATGACATAGGTAAAAATTTGCAACTCATTGAATTTCTAAAAACATGAGTATTTTGTACTGCCAAATACTGTAAACTTCATTGATCCTGTCTGGAAGCTGAGAAAACGAACCTGCCGGTATGACGTGTCTGGAAGAGAAGTCCTCCTCCGGTCAACTGTACCTGTATCCAGCGACCGGGTTCCCCCGGTCTCTGGTACCTCGGTGCTCGAGGCGAATCTCACAGACATTTAAGTAACCGCATAATAGTATAGTGATAAAATGAACAGATACTGAATACGAGAACTTACCCTGGCCCATGGGGCGCCCTCGGATAGATGGGTGAGCTGATCGCGGGGCTGATATAATAGTCGTGACCACAAGAGATATGTAAACGTCCATCGTATGAGTAGCTGGCTCCTGATCATGTAAATGACCCAATAGTAGTAACGAGAGTCATAATGTCCGGCACTATGCGTATATCATATTCCATCACGAAGCTACAGTAGACTCTGTAGCAACCAAGAATAAGGTTGTTAGATCATGCGACTTCACTGAAAGTCCGGCGTAGGTCCTCTCTTCGATGAGCTTATAAAATAAAGACAGAGATCCTTAGAGCGTGAATGGCCTCGCCGGCAACAAACAGGTTGTCGTGGTCGTGGATGATGAAGCGAAGGAAGACGAGGGCGCCGTGCCCGCCACTACAGAGAGGAACACCTTCACCTTCGGCGACTGCCACCTCATCCATGTTACCACCACATGGATCGGCCGCCTCACCCCTCTGTGTACACCTCCACAGTGGTGTTCGGGCAAGGGGAAGCCAACTTTGGCGGAGGCTCTGGCTAGAGGAGAGGTAGCGCCTCTGTTCCGGCGGGCGGTGGCGGCGGGCTCAAAAACACGAACCCCCTCCCCCTCCTTTGTGGTGAACCGTGCCCAGCTTTAAAACACAACCCTATTCTTATTAAGTGACCAAACTGCCCTTTTTTCCCCTTCCTAATTACGTCCGAGCCATCCCCATATATCCGCATCACAAGCCTCCCCTTCAAGTCTAGTCGAAGGAGGCGTTAGTCCGACTGACTGGACAGTCAATCGCAAAGAGTTGAATCACTCTCGATGTCAAAGCCAAATCGCTGAACCGATAATATAATGTCCCTCGAGCGGTCGTTATAATAATGGTCGTAGGAGATGGTAACGATACCGAGCGGATCAAGTCGATAATCGGCCAGAGGCCGAGCGAACGACAGAACATCAAATAAGCGACAAAACAACAAGCGCATGACGAGTGCAAGCATAGCAGACCGAACAACACGCTGGACAACAGGTAAACCGAGCGGACGAGTGATGCCTAGTACGCGACCATGAAGATACCGACCGGATGATCGAAGTGCAGTCGATCGGATGGATAGATGCTAGACGGACGCTGTCGTGCGAGCGATCGAAATGACGGCGATCGGTCGGATAAATGCCGGGCGGACGATACCGCGCGTGCGTCCGGAATGATGTCGATCGATCGGATAAACGCCGGGCGGACGATACCGCCCGTGCGACCGGAATGATGTCGATCGGTCGGATAACTGCCGGGCGGACGATACCGCGCGTGCGACCGGAATGATGTCGATCGATCGGATAGATACCTGGCCGCGACGGGGGAGATAGATGATCATGAATCGTCCGTGACTGAAGGCCGCCAACCAACGGGGATATAGACATATGATGTGGTCCGAAACCTGATGATCGCTGAATATAATCCTCCGCCTCCGGGGTCGCCATCATCGCCCCCATCGAGCCGGGTTCTGGCTCTGTATAATCCTCCCTACCGCACACGAGGGTTCGGGCTCGAGACCTCGCGTAGCCGATCGTAGCCATCGCTATTGGGCTCGAGGCTATATAATCCTCCTGGCCTGTTTGATCACGATCGGCTCCTTGACTTGCGGCTCGATATAAACCTCCCGGCGATATAAACCTCGGCCGGGCGGGGGCCTTTTCCGAGCCCGTGGCTGATATAAACCTCGGGGGATATAAACCTCTTCTACCGAGCCCGTGGCCTGCACGGAATCTCCACGGGGACTCGAGATATAAAGCCTCGACCTCCGTGGCGGATATAAACCTCCCACCCGTCCCGGCGAGCGCCAGGGCCGATATAAACCTCCCGGCTCGGGGCCTTGATTGAAGAACTACTACAAATCACATAACTAAGATAATGGAAGACCGACCTAGGTCATGAGGATAGCAGAATCCTCTTCACGTCCATCTTCACGCTCCTGGTCACGGCGCCAATTTGATCTGGAAGCGAACGAACTCGGTCCGGAAGGCTGACCGCATCCCCATGACCCGATGATCGTTGACGGATCGTGCAGTTCCTGTATCCAGTGACCGGGTTCCCCCGGTCTCTGGTACCTCGGTGCTCGAGGCGAATCCCACAGACATTTAAGTAACCGCATAATAGTATAGTGATAAAATGAACAGATACTGAATACGAGAACTTACCCTGGCCCAGGGGGGCGCCCTCGGATGGATGGGTGAGCTGATCGCGGGGCTGATCTAATAGTCGTGACCACAAGAGATATGTAAACGTCCATCGTATGAGTAGCTGGCTCCTGATCATGTAAATGACCCAATAGTAGTAACGAGAGTCATAATGTCCGGCACTATGCGTATATCATATTCCATCACGAAGCTACAGCAACCAAGAATAAGGTTGTTAGATCATGCGACTTCACTGAAAGTCCGGCGTAGGTCCTCTCTTCGATGAGCTTATAAAATAAAGACAGAGATCCTTAGAGCGTGAATGGCCTCGCCGGCAACAAACAGGTTGTCGTGGTCGTGGATGATGAAGCGAAGGAAGACGAGGGCGCCGTGCCCGCCACTACAGAGAGGAACACCTTCACCTTCGGCGACTGCCACCTCATCCATGTTACCACCACATGGATCGGCCGCCTCACCCCTCTGTGTACACCTCCACAGTGGTGTTCGGGCAAGGGGAAGCCAACTTTGGCGGAGGCTCTGGCTAGAGGAGAGGCAGCGCCTCTGTTCCGGCGGGCGGCGACTGGTGAAGGAGGAGAGGAGTGGCCGGTCTATCCGTCGGCGTCATCGCAAGGAGGAGAAGGGAAATGGCGGCCGCCGGCGGCCGGTGTCGGCGCTGGTGAGGGGGGGGGAAGAAGAAGTGCGGTGGTGGCGGGCTCAAAAACACGAACCCCCTCCCCCTCCTCTGTGGTGAACCGTGCCCAGCTTTAAAACACAACCCTATTCTTGTTAAGTGACCAAACTGCCCTTTTTTCCCCTTCCTAATTACGTCCGAGCCATCCCCATATATCCGCATCATTCATCATTTGTTTGAGTTCTTCCTCCTTTTGAGTTCTTCCTATATTGAGCTTCAAAGTTGTACTAACCATGATTACAAACCTTTGTTGATACCTTTCTTGTGTTCCAATGAAATACACCAAAATTTTACAGGGATATAAAAAGGACTCAAACCAAAGAAATTAAGGATGATCGTAAAATGTACCAAGATTGTTCATCTGCATTTTAACATGCCAGCCTGACCATTACATTCAAGCGTGGAGCCTACCAGGTTATGACAAAACTCAAGGCAACTTAACAACACAAAAAACCTCACAAGCAAATAGTTAAAGAAAATTCAACCCCTTGCATCTATGTAAATTTGAGTTCATAAAGAATTTAGCCATCCAGATAATCTACATATGTAGATCACAAAATGAATCATGTATCACTTTCCAATATTTGCAAAAACTACAACTATATATTGTTTTCCTATGAACAGAAAAATAAGAGAAACACACCTCTTCTTGAAAATTTTCAGAGGCTAGAAGACTACTCTGACTATTACTGTCATCACGACAAAAAATGAATGCTCGGGCAATTGATGAACTTTGCTCATGTGAACATTGCATTGAAGATTCTGTAGGCCAATCAAGAAAAGACGACTGCATGATAAAAACCACTGATATAAAATTAACATATTGCAAAGGAAATTGAGCTTGTAGATTTAGCAAATCAACAAGAATTAGCATTTATGGGTCACCAGCAAAATTAATCTTAGATCTGATAGGATATAACTTGAACATAGTTATACAATCCTATACACATGACCAAAAGATATAGACAATGAAAAGGAAAGAAGTACAGTATGAACACTCGTTTTTTCTCTTAGTTTGTTAGTATGGTGTGTTAAGTAGGATGCCTAGTGTGTAAAACAAAATTCTTTTAGATTACAAAAATTGCAGCATTATAAGTTATGTTTTGGGGGAAATAGGTTAAGATAGTCTGAATTTGTTTGAAGTCGATCAATAAATATTATAATTATACAAATTGGTTCAATCAAAGTTGAAGACGCAAGTGGAAGAGAGAGAAACAAAACTATTTGGCATGTAACAAGGTGTCATAGATGATCAGAGGAAGATTGCATAGAGCATTCGAGGGACTAGAATTCCTAGCAATGTGTACTCTAGGGCAGCCTAATAGAAGGTGGACTCCATATGTGAACAACAACAGATGGCATGTTGGATCGGAGCAAGCTTAGAGTCTTGGTGCATCCGATGGGTTAAGGCCCTAACACAATGTGAACTCAAGGACAATGGAAAGAGGTCATGAGGAAGAGAGGTTACGAGTGAAATATAATCTTGGATTTAAGACTTTGAGTAGCAACTTCGAGGATACTACCTAGTCGATTGAGTGAAGACTTCGAGAGGCATTAGGTCTTCAAATATTGTGTGCGGCTAATCTCGATCTCAAGCTTTATATAGGCTTATGAGGGTGCAAGTCAAGTGAAGTCAAAATCTTCAAGCGGATTCAGCTTCCTAAAGTCTTTAGTCAATTTAAGAGTCAACTAGAGTCTTTAATTGACTCAGGAGTCAACTAAAACTGAATGTAAGGGATGAGAAAATAGAATGTTTATGTTCAGATTCCAGTTGACTAAATTGAATCCCGATCCACTAGAAACATGAACAATCAACTAGAGGCTAGTCTAATTGACTAGAGGTAGGCAAAATAGAGTCATTAGAACCAACTCTACAAAAACTCTTAGAGAGCTTTGAGCTAGAAGAGGTTGCTCAACAAGTTCCCAAAAGTCTATATTAAAGTGTTTGCATTGCTAAAAGGTCTCTAAAGCCTTGGGCAAGGTTGAAGTCATTGTCTCATGCTCCTTAGTATACTCTCTTGTACTTAGTTATTTCATTTATTGCATTGAGAAAGAAGTGACCATTTTGAACATTCTAAGGTAGGAAGTGTAAGAGATTTGTAAAGAGGCAATTTTGGTAGAATCATTTGGGAGTGACTCACCTAACAAGTCATAGACAAAGTAGGAGCGAAATCTTTGAATCAAATTAAATTGAATGTGTTAGCATTACTTTTGTTTGTGTTTATTCTCATTTTCTCTACATACATACTTTACACAAACAATAACACACACGAGCACCAACTAACATTTTAATTATCCTTGTCTTGCAAAAGAGAAATTTTTTATTTCCTAGTTGCAACTATTCACCCCTTCTCTCAAGCTAGTTCAACTTGTAGTCAGGCTGTCATGACCATTCCTAACGGCTAACAGTTATCATAAGTTTAGATTCACATTATGCTAATGATATAGGCATGAAAGATAATCATACCTTCAACCTTTTAGAAAAACTTAAAACAAATTGTCACTAGAATTTCTTAAAATTAACATCTCATACTTTTGAACTGATAGGAAGCCAACTATTGGTGCTAGCAAACTTAACATCATTTGTGTATGAAGCTTAGTTTGCCTCAAGTTTACCAAAACATCATGACAATCATAAATATGAATATCAAAAGCTCAAGATCTATTGCAAATAATCGCACCTTGGAAGAACTGTTGTTGCTTTCCTTCGTAAGCAAACCAAAGTTAGCTACAAGCATGAATAGAACCAATAAAAAAGAATAAAATTAGTAAAGCCAAAAGGCATAATTTCTATGTTTACATGTTGGTTTTGCTCTCTTTTTTGTTTCAGGAACAGCATTCATGTTCTTGATAAGACCAAGAATCTCTCTGGAATGCTCATCATCTATGAGAGAATCAACTGCAGGTTCCTTCTGTTCATGTTTGAAGTTTTTCTTATCAGTGAATGATTTTCTAATAATAACTCTACTAAAAAAATAATAACAAAGTTAATAAAAAATAAAGTAAAGAACATTCAACTATGTATTAATTGTCTTGTGCCATATGTTGGCAAGATATGAGTAGCTTGATCAAGATTATATCTGAGAAGAACAGAAGTTTCATGTCATCTGTTGAGACAACCATGTAATACATATGCACCCATAAACATGAAAGAAAGCGGTAAATATGAATTCTTTCCCTCAAAAGAATAAGACAATAGGATATAACTTGAATCTTACAAAGAATTAACTTGTTGTAAAGGGGAGAAAAAAACATGGTTGCCCAGATATGTTACTCAAGACTCTTCATCCAGCTCTCCATATCTATGTTGGACATCCAACTCTTTCACACCAACACTTTGGCTCACAGAAACCATGTGCATAATAAACTTACAGAAAAAAAAGGTGTGGGCATACCCATTTTGGAGTTAATAAATGCCAGGTCACTAAAAGTGAATGTGGAAACAAATTCAGATATGATTCATAGGAGCTTAGAAGAAAATAATACCAATGTACTAGACAAATTAAGTCTCTTGGTAATTATCCCCAAGTTATGAGACTATTCAGTTAAAATTTTATAAAAGCTTCTTCAAAAGATAAGCTATCTCAATGAGTATCAAGCATAACTGCTATCAGATGGTGCAACTTAAGATATAAGAACTTCTTAGAGAAATTACATTCCATTCAAATAGACGCTGACGAATAAAACTTTGCTCTATCTCTTCATCATCTGATGGTAAATAATCATCATCTTGAGTAAACATTTTTGCCATCATTTGTTTTGCCATTTTTGTGCTTTTATGAATGGTATTAGTTGGAGGTAGATCTGAAGGTTCTTCATCATCGGACTCTTCACTTATTTCCAAACTTGCCTCTTCTTCATGAAGCAAAGTTGGTTCTTTCTGTTTATTATTGAATCTTAATCTCTGAAGCACATTATCTGTTGCAGCTGTATCTTGTTGCTCAAGCCACTTCTGATGAAGCTGATTGCGCCTTTCACAATCAATTGGTGCTTCTTCAAAACAAGTTGCACTCATATCAGTTAGCTCTTCATTATCATCAATTTCATCTTCTTCATTCTCCTGAAACCTCATTAAATCATGGTCACTATCATCTTCTTCTTCAGCTTCATCATCAAGAAAGGCTTTGGCAAGTGTATCGACAGAATAAGAGTCCATATTAAAAGCTTTGTGAGGTTGACAGCCAACATTTTCGTTGTCATCTCCTTTTAAAAATTTTGTAGGGCCAACCCTGTCAAGCAATTGGTGTAGGTTATCAGTAAATGAAACTTGTCAAGAAAATTAATATCAGATATCTTAGAAGTTCTCTAAAATAAGAGATGCCATCAATAAAAATAAAGGAACAAGAAAACATAAAGGAATTGTCAATAGAATTTGCAAAATTTGTTCTATATATCAATCAAATAGTGCAAAAAACTTCATCAGCAAGTTTTCTACATCAAAGGTCTAATAAATACACCAAAGGAATGGGAATTCAAGGTCTCATATCTAATATTTGTTTGAACATAATCATATAAAATAAACCCAGAATCATCATGTCAAATCATCAAGAATAAAACTATAAACTATAGCGGAAGTGTACCTGAAGCCATAATCTTTAATCCTTAGAGAATGGTTGGTTGATCTTCCAGATCTATGCATTCTTCCCTTGAGAGCCCTTTTATTTTTCTCTCTGGTTCTATTCTAATAATGGGATTTAGAGATACTGGAATGTAAAACACGAGATCCAGGGACCATAACCACAATATATATAGATAATTCTGTTAATTATCTCCAACATTTCTATTTTAGCCCATCACAAAAACAAAAATTATACTTTAGTCTCAACACATCAAAGGTCCACATCCTACCAGATACATTAAAACCCAATAACTGAATACTTTAGTTGATCACTTTAATTTGGACTTAACTTAATAGACAACCCACAATACATAATTATTCACATGTAACCCCATATAACTTTAATTGATCTAACAATCTCCCACTTGAGCTATATGTATAATCTCATAATTATATTTTTTGAAAATAACCTTTATGAGATCAAACTAAAAAATGCCATCATTCCTGAATGTATCTATAACCAATTTGGTCCATCAATCATATCAACATAGCATCAAAGCAGCCTTCGTTACACTTATGGTAACTCATCCCATCAATGGTCACATATGTCAAAACAACTGAATGTCATGGATTATGATATGGATGTGTGGCATGGAAATTTCATACAATGTAATCATAACATGTTTATTTCCAATTGGTCCCGCTTAAGAGTGTGAATAAACTAAAATTTTATTTCTACAAAAAATAACATAACTGAAAATATCTACAATAGATAAAGCACTAAAATAACAAACTCCCACTAAAACTAAATGTCCTCAATTGACACAACACCCATATGAGCAGTGTGCTCATGAAACATTTTGAGTGATAGTCCCTTTGTAAGCGGATCCACAACCATGGAGTCTGTACCAATGTGCTCAATAGACAACTGCCCACTCTAAATTCTTTCTTTAATAACCAAAATTTGATGTCAATATGCTTGGACTTCATCGAGCTCCTGTTGTTATTGGAATATAAAACCACTGACTTATTGCCACAATGTAACTTTAGTGGTCTTTCAATACCATCAATAATGCACAGTTCCGTGACAAAATTCCATAGCCATATCCTGTGATTGGATACCTCGTAACATGCTATAAACTCTGTTGTCATTGTAGAAGAGGCTATAAGAGACTGTTTAGCACTCTTCCAAGAAATGTCACCTCCAGCAAAGAGATAGATATAGCCAGAAGTAGATTTCATACTATCTTGACATCAACAAAATCAAAGTTAATATATCCAATGATCTCAAGTTGATCCAACCTCCAATACATGAGCATGTAATCTTTTGTTCTCTGTAAGTACCTTAAAACTCTTTTGACTGCTTTCCAATACTCTAATCCTGGATTACTTAGATATTTACCCAACATCCCTGTCACGTATGCAATATCCAGACATGTACAGACCGGAGCATACATCAGACTTCCCACTGCAGATGCATAGGGAATCTTTTGCATTTCTTTTTCCTCAAAATCATTCTTAGGACACTGATTGAGACTAAATTTGTCTCCTTTAGCCCAAGGGGTATCACCTGGTTTACAATCTTGCATCCCATATCGCATGAGAACATTCTCGATATAGCCTTTCTGTGATAGTCCAAGATACATCAAGAGTGATCCAATGTATCTGGATACCTAGTACAAAAGATGTATCACCCAGATCTTTCAACTCTAAATTCTTAGTTAGAATCTCTTGGTTTATGCAACAGATTTATATCGTCGCTAGCGAGTAGGATATCAACAACATATAAAACTAGAAAAATATGCTTGCTCCCAATAAACTTATGGTATACACAATCATCAACCAAATTCATCTCAAAACTAGACTAGATGATCACTTGACGAAACTTAAAATACCATTGTCGAGATGCCTATTGGAGTCCATGGATGGATTTCTTGAGTTTGCAAACCATATTATTTAGGTCTCCAGACACAATTTTCTAGTTGCACCATATAAATCATTTCATCAATGTCACCATTGAGAAATATTGCCTTAATATCCATCTGATGTAACTCAAGGTCAAAATGTGCCATTAATGCCATTATAATCCTAAAAGAATCTTTCGAAGAAACTGGAGAGAAAGTCTCTTTATAATCAATGTCTTTTTCCATTGTAAAGCCTTCTGCAACAAGATGAATCTTATATCTTTCCATATTGTCTTTCAAATGTCTCTTGGTTTTAAATATCCATTTGCAACCAATGGGCTTCGCACCTTTAGGCAATGAGACAAGATCCCAAAAATCATTGTCCTTCATAGACTATATCTCCTCATTCATGGCATCAATCCACTTTTGAGAGTTAGAACTTTCCATGGCTTGATGGAAGTTGATAGGATCATCCTCCATTATTCCGGTGTCTACCTCATGTTCTTGAAGAAATACAATGTAATCATCTGGCACTGCATTTCTTCTCTCTCTAGTGGATCTTCTTAATGGCATAGGTTCTAGAGGTGCTTGAGTTTGTTCATCTGGAATATTGTCTTGAATAGGAGGATATCCTACATTGTCATTGTCTTGTCGTATTGAGTCTTGGTCAATGTCCGGAATGAAATCTTGATCAATGCCCAAAACACCTATGGGAGTATTTGCATATTCCTCTACAAAGACAATATCTCTAACTTTATCTCCCCCTGCAAACTCAGCATCCTCAAAAAACTAGGCATTTTCCAACTTAACAATCGACTTAGTTGTGGGATCATAAAACTTGTACCTCCTAGATCTTTAGAGTACCCGATAAAATAACAACTAACCGTCCTTGAGTCCAATTTTTTTTCATTAGACTTGTAAGGCCTTGCCTTAGCTAAACATCCCCAAATGTGCAAATGTTTAAGACTAGGTTTTTTTCCTATCCAAAGTTCATAAGGGGTTTTGGTAGTTGCTTTAGTCGAGACCCTATTAAGGGTATATGCTGCAATCTTTAATGCTTCTCCCCAGAGTGATTCTAGTAAGGTAGAATAACTAATCATATTTCTCACCATGTTTTTAAGCATTATGTTTCGTCTTTCAGCAACACCATTCATAGTAGGTGAACCCAACATAGTGTAATGTGGAACGATACCGTATTCCTCTAGGAATCTAGCAAAAGATCTTGGATGTTATTCACCTAAACCTTCAAATCTACCATAGCATTTACCACCACGGTCAGATCTAACAGTTTTAATCTTTAAGCCAAGTTGATTTTCAACTTCAACTTTCTAATTTTTGAACACATCCAATGACTATGCATTTTCATGAATAAGATAAATGAAGTCATATCTTGCAAATCATCTATGAATGTTATAAAATACTCTTGGCCATTCCAAGAAGCCGAAGGGAATGAGCTATAAATATCAGTATGAATCAGTTCTAAGACGTCTGAAGTCCTATTAGCTTTAAATCTCCTTTTGTTGGGTTGTTTTCTTTTTATACAATTAACACAAATATTAAAATTGTGAAATCTAAAGGCTCAAAAATTTCACCTGACACAAGTCATTGTATTCTCCTTTCGGAGATATGCCCCAATCTTTTATGCCATAACACAATTGAATTCTCACAAGTTAATTTTATTTTAGTACCTATATTAGTACGCAGGGGATTCATTAAATGAAGCAATAATATCCAAAGAATATAGATTATCATGTCCTGATAAAGAACCAAAACCAACCAAATTTGAATCATGAAACTAACTGAATATTCCATTTGCAAATGAATAAGAAAAACCAAATTTGTCCAAAGCAGAAATAGAAATCAAATTCCACCTAAAAGATAGTACAATTAATATTTCAACAAGATTCAAATAAATTCCAGTCTTTAACAATAATCTAAATTTTCCAATTGCTTCAACTTGAACTTTGTTGCCATCACCAACGTAGATGAATCTTTCAACATCATTTGGTTTTTGGCAATCCAAGCAACCCTGCATAGACACATTGATGTGAGTTATTGCACCAAAATCTATCCATCACATGTGTCTTGGCAATGAAGTCAAATTAACCTCAGAATAAACCATATTTAGAAGCATATTTTTCCTAGCTTGCCATGAGTGATAATTACTGCATTGCTTCTTCATATGCCCTTCACCACCACAAAAGAAACAGACTGAACTTTGAGAATCACTAGGATCCTTCTGCTATTTCTTTCAAGGTTGTGTATCTGCAGCCTCCTTATCCTTTCTTTTCTTTCCTTTATTCTTCGTCTTTGAGGTAGAGGCCAAATGAGCACTTTCTGTCTTCTCTTGCTTCAACCTTTCCTCTTCCTAAACATAGTGCGAGATGAGCTCATTCAAAGACCAAGTCTCTTTTTGACAGTTATAGCTCACTTTAAATTGATTAAACCGTGGTGGAAGAGATATCAAAATCAGATGCACTACCATGTCCTCAGAGAGTTCAAGCTTAAGTGCTTTCAATTTAGAATCAAGATGAGACATTTCCATAATGTACCCTCATATATTGCCTTTACCCCTATACCTCATTAGAGTGTACCAATTTCAAACTTTTCATTCTTGGCAAACCTCTTTTCAATATCTTTAAGGAAATCTTTTGTTGTAGTAATGTCACTAGACATTATGCCCCTAAATGATTCTGGAATGGCTTTCTTCATAATCATGAGACACATGTTATTCGACCTCTCCCACTTTTCAAACTCCCTCTTATCATCAGAGGTACTCTTATCAATCGCCAACCCTATCGCAAGATCGAGATCCATGACTTCAAGAACTATAAGCAAATTCTCTTGCCATGATTTGAAGTTTGAGCCATTTAACATAAGAATTGAATTGATGTTGGAACAATCTCAATAGTCAATCAGTCATGGGTGTCCATTTCCTAGAGAGAGAAACTCTAATTTATCTCTAGGATTTCTGATCATCTTCCACACGGTAAGGTGAGTGATATCTAGGCTCTTTCTCTGACGACTTTAGAAGGACTCCTCGATTTAGTCTTCTCTTGGTGGCGGTCGTCCACTTGTGGTGGATGACATCTCTCTGGAGGTTCTCGGGTGGAGTTGGAGGGTGCGAAGAGGATATCCTACTACTATATCGAAGGGTTCTTCTTCGATATAGGGTTGCCTTCTCACCGATGTTATCGTCCATCTTCTCGATAAACCTGTTCCTATCCCCTCCTCTTCTACTTTGGTTTTCTTTTGGTTTTCTTCCTCTCCCCTTTCCCCTCCTCTGTCTTGGTGCCCGAAGGAAGGCTGTGATTGGTCAAATTCATATTGCTTCACACATCGCCAAAATTTTGCCGGTGTTTTCAAAATCTGTGCATTTTCTGACCGGCATGTTCCAAAGAAGGAATCTCTTGGGCTAATTATTCAACATTAATGGACAATAATTTCAACGAATATTGGCTTTAATTGGATTTCTCCTTAATTGGAAATCTTTGGTGTCATTCTGATTTAGTCTCGATGTGGATTAATTGGAGTTCTTTTGATTTAGAAGTCTTAGGTGGCATTTTGAAATTGATCTTGCACTTAGTGTAGACCACTTGGTTGCTTGGACGTTGATTCCCATTTGGTGGTTGTATGCATGTTGCTCTTCCATTTTTAAACAGTGAACTGTGGTGAATAATTGGAAGGGTTTGTGATTTGTTGCATATTTGGACATTTGGAAGGCTTGGTTGCAATCTTTGACTTGTGATTGAGATTGCACGTGGACACTTGTCCATGGGTAAAAGGAAAAAAGACTTCAAATATTCTCCCTTGAGCAAAAATCATGCAAAGGTCTCATTTGAAGAATCAAGGTTTGCCAACATGGAAATTTCGACCGTTAACTTGACAGTTGGCTTCACCGTAGAGTGGGGTATAGAAAGAGGTGATGACGTGGCTCTGGATGTTGGCGTGCCCTCTTAGGTGGTTGGTGTAGCAGATGTCGTGGCTGATGACATGGCACATCATGGGTCCTATATGGTAGGTGCGGTGGAACAAGTGGCTCAACAAGATCACATTAATATGGAACATCAAGTTGAGGTGGATCATGCAGTTGATGTGGCTAACTTGCCACATGGGATGCCTGAGTTTCCTCCCCTAGGACAGGCTCAAGGAGTGCGATTGGCTCAGAGGTTGGGAATTCGTTGTACATCGATAGCTTGACACCAACAAGGGAGAGGTTAGAGTACGCTAAACACTTGGTCAAAGTTTCTGTTGTTGGAGCTATTGTTCATAATGATTCAATTCAATCAAAGGAAGCTTAATTAGATATGAAGCTAAGGGAGAAAAGACTTACTTTTGACTACAATGACATAGATAGCGTTGAGGATGCGATGGGGTTCTATCTGCTTGATTGTTTCATGGGCCAACACCTTGGGATAGATGGCGTAAGAATTATTGGTGCTCGCTGGAAGATTAATCACACATATTTCTTGCACATGAATGGGTGGGTGCTCTATCGCTTTGACACATCATGAAAAGGTTATGTAGGGAGGACCATATTTTATCTTTGGTATTCCTATTTTTTTGAAGATCATAGCAAGGTGTTTTCTCTTTAATGAAGACTGTCGTTTTGTTCCTACTTAGATTCAAATCCATGAGCTACCACTGGATTGTTGGATGCAAAAGGTGCTAATCATGATTGGATCGGAGGTTGGAAAACTGTTGTACACCGATAACTTGACACGTACAACGGACCGTTTGGAGTATGCTAGACTCTTGGTGGAAATTCTGATCTTTGGAGAGAGGGTGTATGAGGTGTTGGAATGTATACTAAAAGGCTAGTTTTTTGTATAAACATTTATTTAGAAATAAGAATCACATTGGTCAAATGTCTATATTTATATGCTAAGTGTAGTTGTTCAATTAATTTATGTTGTAGATAACATGGTGTGTGGTGTCACACACAAAAGATCATGTTATCAATTCCTTATAAATTATAAACAGTAGCTCACGACTAAGATAGATAGGAACAAACCATTGGAATAGTCATAGTGTAATTTGGTATTAGTTTATCTTGACTATAAAATTACACTAGTACACTCTGAGTGTATTAAGCAGGACCATTTAAGGTAAGTTCTTTTTATACTGACTGCATAAAAGAACAAGACCTTTGTTATTATGAAAGTGTGTGTTCTTAATCATGATATAATAACAAGCATATATATTTAATATTCATTTCTTTAATTTATCAAAGGGTGTGATTTAGTTTGATAAATCAATAAGCCTGATAAGTTGGGAAATGATATTATTTATATGGTGTGTTGTTGATTATAGAATGAAACTGTGTCCTAGTAATCTAGGTTGATAATGTCCCCAAGAGGAGCTCATAAGGATTGTCATGTAAACTCTACAGGTGGACTTAGTCCGCCATGACGATAAAGTTGGGTGGTACTACTCTTGGAGCTAGATATTAATTAAGTGAGTTGTCAGTAACTCATTTAATTAGTGGATATTCTATATCTTAAACATAGGAAGATTAACACACTCATGATAAGAAGGAGCACATATAGTAATATGAGATTGATGCGATAGTTTAATAATAACGCTTTAGTGGTATGAGTTATTATTGATGAACTCGAGTTAGGTGTTCGAGGTGAACACGGGAAGCTCAAGTTCATCGGGAGACCAAAACCAATTCCTCCTCTCGGTCTCTATCGTAGCCTCTTATTTATAAAGTCTTATACCCACCCATACCCACCTTCTTACCCACCTTAAGGTGGCTGGGCAAGCCTAACTTGGAGCCCAAGCTAGGGTCGGCCAAACCAAGGTGAGTTGGTGGTCGGCCCTATCTTGAACCCAAGCTTAGGTGGCCGACCAAAATAAATTAAAAGGATTTTATTTTTTAAAATCTTTCTTATGTGGAAGCCATGGTTTTAAAAGAAAGTTTAAAATTTAAATCTTTCCTTTTATAGTTTTCTACAAAAAATTAAGAGAAAAGTTTGATATCTTTCCTTATTTGTAGTTAAAAGGAAGATTTTAATTTTTGATAAAACTTTCCTTTTTTGTAACCATCCTCATGATTTTAAAAGAGAGTTTTAAAATTTAAATCTTTCCTTTTATAGTTTCTACAAAAGATTAAGAAAAGATTTAATATCTTTCCTTATTTGTAGATTGAAAGGAAGATTTTAATTTTAGAGAAAACTTTACTTTTTGTAAATCATCCACATGTTTTAATAGAGATATTTTAATTTATAAAAGTTTCCTTTTATGACCTATAAAGGGAATTTTTAAGAGAAATTTTTATTTTAAAAATTTATGGAAACAAATTAGGAAGTTTTAATTTTTGTTTAAAACTTTCCTTGCTTGGAGGATGTTGAGGTGGCCGACCAAATAGAGAAAAGGATTTTTAATTTTCCTTTTCAATGGAAAGGAAAATAAGGAAGTTTTTATTAAAACTATCCTTATTTGCCAAAACCAAGGAATATAAAAGAGAGGGTAGAGGTGCCTCACCTGACAATAATAATAACCTATCATCTATTCCTCTCTCTTTTCTTCCTTAGTGTGGTCGACCCTCTTCCTTCCCCTCTCTTTTTCTTCTTGTGGCCGAACCTCATCTTCTCTTAGAGTTCTTGTGGTGGTCGGATCTTGCTTGGAGAAAAAGGAGAGAAAGGAGACTTTGTTTCTAGCATCCCTTGGAGCTTGGTGGTGGTGGTCGAACCTCATCTTCTCTTGGAGTTCTTGTGGTGGCCGAAACTTGCTTGGAGAAGAAGGAAGCTTGGGTGGATTCTCGTCTCGGTAGATCGTCGCCCACATGACGTCTGAGATAAGAAGAGGAATACGACAGAAGATTGTGAGGTCAATAAGCTATAAAAGGTATAACTAGCTAGTTATTAGTTTCTGCATCATAACTAGTTCATCCTTTTATTTAGATCTTGAAATATCAAACACAAGAGGCTAATGAATCTAGGTAATCGAATTTATGTTTTTGATTTTGTGTTTCTTTTGTTTTTCAAACTTGTAATTCGATTGTTCTTTTTGGTTAAACCTAGGGTTACTATAAGGAGATTAAATATTGAATTTCGTTGAAAGGCTTTGTCTAGGAAGTGATGGATGCTCTCATACCCAAGAAGGCCTAGTACCTCGCCATGTTTAACCTGGAAGCTGATCTCTGAAATTAATATTTAATTGAATTTGTAACATGGGTTGATTTGGATCAATAATGTTAAGTATCGTTTGCGATCCAAGTATAGACCACTAAGAACAGATAAGTTGAATTTGGAATCAATAATGTTAAGTTCCGTTTGCGATTCCAAATTTAATTTCTAAAGAACACAATAGATTGTTAGGAATAGTTCAAGACTTGTACAAAATTTTTATACAGGAGAACCGATACGATATTCCAAGTAGCAACCAACAGTCCCCATCACTTTGCTTATTGAAGTTCAAGTTGACCTCCGTATCATCTATGAAAGCTTAACGGATTTCTATGAAGTGTGTAAAAGATTGGGCCATCGTTCGGACACTTGTCGTTGAAGTGATGCCCCAGCGGGGCAGCAAGCAAATCGATCAGGAGATAATGTGCAAAATGGTGCTAATGAGCACCGACAATGGAGGCCAAGGTCGCAATAGAACTCGTTCGAGGCAGAAATGGCGGCTAGTTCAGCAAAGACAGAATTTGGAAGCATCGGTTGAGCGTAGCAACTTGGAGATCGTTATGGCAAATCATACTCCGATGTCTATTGAACCTCCTATTGCCTGTTGAAGTTCAAGGCGCTAGAGTCCAAGGTGTTGTTGATCAAGTTAGACTCCAAGATGATGTTGACCACAATGTTGGAGTCCAAAATGTTGAAGACGTTGGTGATCACGTTGGAGACCAAGATGTTGAAGACGTAGTTGATCACGTTGCAAACCAAGATGTTGACCAAGATGTTGAAGACATAATTGATCCCGTTGGAGACAAAAATGTTGACCAATATGGAGTCCAAGATGTTGACCAAGCTGGAGTTCAATTTGTTGGTGTGGAAGCAACACGGACTATAGAGGAGGGGCAACACCGTATGATGCACTTTCTGCACATTGCAGCTTGGGAAGTTCGTCTTCTTCATCCTCTTCGACTGAACAAAGCACCATGGCACCAAGTGAAACAATCAATACCACATCTAAGGCGTCAACAACATCATAACCATCAGCCACGTCTCCGAGTGTAAGTGGGACTACAAGTGGTGACACAATGGTGCCAAGGAGTGGGTGACAACTTCGGGCGCGAGCAGCCCGCCGAGGTGGTCAATGAAGGTTGTCGCTTGGAATATTAGGGGCTTTCACATGGCCCTAAAACATGGAGTGCAACACCTCCTTCAACAAAAAGATATCCAAGTTTTGGCATTAATGGAGACAAAGCTTAATGAGAATTCTCTAGATCCAATATTGTAAAGAAGGTTTTCAAGTATGGGCATGCACATAGTTTTGGCTTTTCTAACCATGGTCACAGACTACTTCTTTGGGACTTGCAGGAGATTGATATGGATATTATTATGGCCATCGATCAGTATATGCCTTTTCATGTCCGATGTCATATTTCTAGCAGGGGTTTCTTAGTGACTTTTGTATACAGGCTTCACTCAATTGTTACAAGAAGACCATTATAGGAGGCGCTCATTGATTTGGGAGATACTATCACTGATGCATGGATGATCATGGGCGACTTTAATTCTTTATTATCTAATGATGAAAAGCAAGGGGGGTCTCTGGTCACAAATCATGAAATGAGTTACTTGCAGATTTTTATACAAGCTTGTGGTTTGGTGGATCTCTGGTCCATTGGATACCGATTTACATGGTCTAATGGTAATGTATCTTGCAAGCTAGATAGAACTTTGGTTAACTCCTTTTGGTTGATGGTAGATTTTGATGTGTATATGGAGTTTATGGCACCGAGATGTCTCTCGAATCATTCATGCACCATTGTTCACACACTAGCCAAGGACCGGCCTCCAAATAGACCATTCAAATTCATCAACATGTGGGCATTGCATGGAGACTACTTGAAGGTTGTATCATGGGCAACCCCGGTAATACGTAATGTGCAATTTATCTTAAGGATGAAGTTATTCCGATTGAAGAAATGTTTGAGGGAGCTAAATAAGAAGCACTTTAGACACATTTCAGAGAAAGCAAAGAAGGCAAAAGTAGAGCTATAGGAGATACAAATAGGCATTCTTGATGGTGGTCGAACCCCCTTGGAGTATAGTCACATAAGGAAGAAAGCTATTCTACTAATACAAGCAGAAAGACATTTTTATCAACAAAGAGCAAAGAACATTATCTTGAGAAGCGCGGATAAATGGACAAAATTTTTCCATGATGTGGTGAAAAGAAATAACAAAAGAAATGCAATTATTACGCTCAAGAAAAGGAGTGGGGAACAAACCACAAGCATAGGTGAAGTAGTAGAGGAATTTGTTGATTATTTTCATAGTTTACTTGGCCAGAAAGAGGTGTGCAATGCATGGGACAACAGTACTCTTGAGGGGTGGAAGTTAACAATGGGAGAATTTATGTAAGTTGGTTGACGTCAAAGAAATTAAAGTCGTCCTACATGAGATATAAAAGCTCTAGGATCGGATGGATATGGTTTGAAATTTTTTACTTTTTCATGGGATATTGTTGGTACTAATTTTATTGTAATAGTGTGTGGAACTTTTTCAACATGGCAAGCTACTCAAGTAATGGAATCATTCCTTGATCTCATTAGTGCCAAAAAGAGATCATACTATTGGTGTTTCGGACTATAGCCCGATATCTTGTTGTAATGTCTTCTACAAAGTTATATCAAAAATACTTGCTAGCCGGCTATCACATGTTTTGGATTTCTTATTAGATCCGACTCAAGTGGCATTCATTCAAGGGTGTTCTATTGGTGATAATATATATTTAACTCAAGAATTGCTTTAGAAGTATGCTCGCAAAAGAATCTCACCTAGATGTATGATCAAGTTAGACTTGAAGAAGACCTTTGATATGGTTGATTGGGATTTTCTTATAGCCGGTCTCGTTGGTTTTAGGTTTCCCTAATGCTTTTGTGAATGCATCAACATTATATAAAGGGTGCAGATTTTTGGGCATGGCAAAAGAAGGATTCGGACTCACCTTTGATTAAGAGGCTCTTGGAGATATGTAGAAAGATATTGGTGGCATCAAATGGAGTTAGGGGAGCAAATATGAGAATGATGGATTGGTTTGTTGGAGGGGGAAAGGGAGTTACAAATCCTTACAAATTTTTCATGCCAAGGGGGCCGAAAATTCCATGGAATTCAATGGTGTGGAGGTTGGAAATCATGTCAATGCATCGATTCATACTATGGATGCTTGCCCATGGTAAGTTGAGAACCACGAATAGAATGGTGTATGAGCCAAATAAGGAGTGTATCTTATGTCGGCAATAAGAAGAATCAAACCATTATTTATTCTTTGTATGTCCAGTTGCTTATGCCCTTTAGAACAAGGTAAAACAATGGCTAGAAATCCATCATAATTTCCAATCTTTTGATGAGTTACAGTAGATATTTGGGAAGCATTATAAGGGTGGAAACCGCAAGATGAAGGCCCGACATTTAGGTATCTCTAGCGTAATATATTATGTGTGGGAAGCTAGAAACAAGTGTCGTTTTTAAGGCACTACTCTCGATGTTGATTGACTGTTCCGTAAGATTCAAGTTCATGTGTACCAGATGGTGGTAAAAGTTATACGACTCTTATAATTAAGTGGTAGAAGTTAAAGGATGGGAAACAAAATATATTTAAGAAGAAGATAGGAGTACAAGTATTAACTAAAATATATGATGATTCTAATACAATATGAGATAAGACGATATCAAAGTTGAAAATAGTAGTTAAAAGTGTACTCGGTGAGTCAAAGAGACATGCACAACTAAGTAAGAAATCTTAGTAGTGGAATGAAAAAGTATAAGAGAAAGAAAATATATACGACTCTTATAAGTGATAAAAGTTAAAGGATGAGAAACAAAATATATTTAAGAGAAGATAGGAGTACAAGTATTAAGTAAAATATATGATGATTCTAATACAATATAGGATAAGACGATATCAAAGTTAAAAATAGTAGTTAAAAGTGTACTCGGTGAGTCAAAGAAACATGCACTACTAAATAAGAAATCTTAGTAGTGGAATGAAAAAGTACAAGAGAAAGTGAAGGAAAAAACGAATAGCTTATTAGAAATTATATATTTGTAAAAATGACTAAAACCTAAAAAATATACAATAGCCAAGAAAAAAAAGCTAAAAAAGCAGTGAATGAAACAAAGAATGAAACTTTTGAATGATTATATCAAAAATTGGATGCAAAATAAGGGGAAAGAGACATTTATATAATAGCTAAAGTGAGAAAAAGAAAGATAAGAAATTGTATCCAAATAAAATGTATTAAAAATGAATGTTATAGGGTGCTATTAAACAATGGAGAAATAAAAAAGTGATAGAAGAGGTATTTTCATTAACTTTTTAATGAAGGTTTGGGTGACCAACTTAACTTAAGTGATTTAAGTAGGTCAAATGAGTAGAGATATTTAAATTTTTATCATCAAATTCAAATTTCAGAAGTAGAACAAGTTTTAAATGGGATGTATAATGGAAAAGTCATTAGACCAGATGATATTTCGATAAAGGAATGGAAGTGCCTAGGGAAACAAGATATTAAATAGCTTACAAAATTATTTAACATGATATTGAAAATGAAAAAAAATACCTGATCAAATCGAGAATAAGTACTCTAGTTCACTTATATAAGAACAAGGAAGACACACAAAATTGTGAAAACTATAGGGGCATTAAACTATAAAACTTTGGGAAAAAGCTATAGAAAAAAAAATAAGGAAGGAGACCGTAGTGACCAAAAATCAATTTGGATTCATTCCTGAAGGCCGACAATAGAAACTATACATCTTCTTAGATAATTAATTAAAAAATATCAGGAGAAAAAAAATTACATATAATATTCATTGATTTAGAAAAAGTTTATGATAAAGTCCAAGAGAAATTATATGGAGAATTCTATAAAAGAGAAGTGTTAGCATAACATATATTGAACTAATTAAGGATATGTACAGGGATATAACGACTAGAGTAAAGACTTCAAGCGGAGTAATTGAAGCATTTACAATAGAAATAGGATTACATCAAAGATCAAATCAAAGTCCCTATATTTTTACACTAATTATGGACGAACTCACTGCACATATTCAAAACACAGTACTATGGTACATGTTATTTCCAAATGATATTATTTTGGTAGATAAAACATGTGATACTAAACTAGAATCTTGGTAGAAAACACTAGAAGGAAAATATTTTAGGCTTAGTAAAATAAAGATAGAATATATAGAATTTAAGTTTAATAATATTAGATATAATGAGACAATTGTTAAGATAGAAGAAGATAAGTTGCCAGGAACCGAGAGCTTTAGATATTTATGATCATTTTTTAAAATGATGGAGGGATTAAGAGAGATGTCTTGCACAGAATACAACTACGATGGTTGAAATGGAGGAGAATGTCGGGTGTTTTATGTGACCATAAAGTACCTCTAAAACTTAAAAAAAAATCTACAAAATCGCAGTTAAACCTACTATGTTATATAGAGCTGAATGTTGGGCTATGACTCGAGCACGTAAGCAGAAGATGAGATTTACAGAGATGAGGATGTTAAGGTGGATGTGTGAACATAGGAGAATGGACAGAATAAGAAATGAAAGTATTTGAGAGAAAGTCAGAATTGCATCTATTAAAGGAAAACTCTGAGAGACGCGTTTAAGATAATACGAGCATGTACTTAGACGACCAATAAATGTTTCAGTTAAGTAATGTGAAACTATGACAAACACGCATATCAAACGAGGAAAAAGAAGATAAAAAAAGATTTGGTTAGCAACAATAAAATAAGATAAAATTTATTTAAGTATAAATGATAATATAGTTAAACATAGAGTCCTGATGTAAAAGTATATATATAGTTGACCCACCTAGTGGAATAAGACTCGGTGATTGTTATTAATATATAGTTAATTTATTGAAAATGATTATAATCAACTAGATGTTATTCTAGTCGACTTGAGTAATTTAAATAAATGGGTAGTCACGGAAATACAAGACCGACTGAAGGCATAGGTTATAATAGGTCATATGCCTTAAATCCTAGTAAAATTGAGGCTCATTATTTTTAATATTTGAAAAATAAATTTTAATGTTGTCATCGAATATTAATTAATGAACTGTCCACGTTAATGAATATAGAGTAGATCCTCTGATTCGTAACGTACAATTTAAAGGATGAATCACTATACTAATTGATTGATTTATATGAATCCTATCAAATAGGTTGTGTCTATTCAAATCTACTAATAAACTTTTGTGTAATGAATGTGGCTTTGCATTTTGGTAAGTTGTCCTCTGGTCCAATTCTTAATTAATTCATACGTGGATCCCGCTTCTTATTTACACATTACACTAATTGCGTTCACTGATTTTATATGAAATTCTATTATAGCATACGTGCAATTCATTTCTTAATTAATTTATTGATTTATTTATCTTTCTATTCTAGTAAGTATACTAGGGATGATAATTTCATCCGAATCTGATGGGAAATTTGACATCCGACTCGAATGGAGAAGGGTATGGAAGGACTATCAATACCCGACCCGAATACCCGATTAAATAATATATATACATATATTAAAGAAAATTTTCTTTTTCTAAAATCAACTTACTATTTTGTTGATATTAGGAGAAGACTATATAGATGTTTAATCTATTTTTTTAATTATATATATATTTTTTAATAGGTTGTTAATTTTAATATATTTTTGTTGAATGATAATAGTTGGATAGAAAGAAGAAAAATTATAACTATAGAAGATATCCGATCATTTAATGGGTATGGGTATACCCATCGGAGATCTTATACCCGATGAGTATGAGGACGGAGGATATAAAATCCGACCCGAATCCGACCCATTGTCATCCCTAAAGAATACAAAGACCTCTATTAACTAACTATTAATTAATAGAATGAAACTAAAAATTAAATTACATTGATGCCTTTTTTCTTTATACTTCGAAAGAAACTTCAAGATTTATTATTAATTTTAATAGATACATCAATCAATCAATCAATCAATCAATCAATTAGATATCTAAAGTTTGAGACTCAACTACTATATATTATTAAAAAAAATTCATTAATTAATCAAGGATCTAGAGTTTGAGACTAAACTGCGATATATTATTGAGAATTTTTTTCATTAATTAATTAGAAATTTAGAGTTTGAACTTAGCAACGACGTATTATTGAGAATTTTTCTTATTAGTGATTTTTTTTTTTTAATCTCACATCTTAGGATTGACAACACTACGAGCAGAGAATTTTCTATAAATATCTTGATCGACAATGTTAGAAATTATACTTTTCTAAATTAATTTTTTATAAGGGGATTTCATTATTAATGGGATTCTTGAGTGTAGGAGTGACACTCAACAATAAATCATATTACTTAATTACTCGACAGAAAATATTTATTTTATACCATTTACACGTATTCTTCCTATCACATTTTACAATTAAGTAGTACTAGCTCACTCTTTCTTCGACCTCCTTGATAAGAGCATGAATTAAAAAAAAAAATTATTCCTACAACTCGTAGAATAATAGTCCTTTAATATATATATATATATATATATATATATATATATATATTGTTTTTCGTATGATGATAGATATTGGTTCGTCCAGATTAAGAACTCTAACTTTTTTATTAATCATATTCTCTAATTTTGAATGATCCATAGTAAAATTTGATAGTTATCAATTGTTTTTGGTATACTTGAAAATATTTCCTTGGGATAAAGGAACATTACAAGCACAAGATAATCTGTGTAAAAGAAAAATCATGGATAGATCTGAACATCGTCATAAAAAAATTAGTTGATCTTCTTCGTATTGGCCTAAAGATAGGTTATTGGCCTAGAGATAGGTTGACAGGGATGCTAGAGGTGAGCAAATCGTCTATCTCCTCCGTGTTCACTTAGGGATGGGTTGACGGAGACGCTGGGGGTGAGCAAATAGTCTCTTGCCACTTGAGCTATGCTCTAATTGTCCTCTCAAGATGGGATTAGCAGGGATGCTAGGACAAGCGTAGTCAGTGGTGGATCCAGACAAAAATTTAGAATGGTGTTCAAAGAAAAGACTAAAAAAAATTTCTTGCTATCAAATAAATATGTTAAAAGATAACAGTACTAAATACAGATATAAAAATATGTGCATACCAATAAAGTAATTATTTTTTAATAGTTGAGCTACCAGCATCAGATCTAGACATACAAACAAGAGGAGACAACTGGATCCTACGAGTGTTCATCTGTTGAAAATATTGTAAAATTTGTTCATTTTCAATTGTGGCAAAAATATCCTTCTCGATGTATTTTACCAAACTGTCATTCATCCACTCATCCCCCATCCTATTACGCAAATCAGTCTTGATAATTTTCATCGTAGAAAAAACTCTTTCAACAGAAGTAGTTGCAATTGGTAAAACTAATGCTAACTCGATCAAACGATATACCAATGGAAAAATTGTATTCTTACCCGTTTCAACCATCTTTTTAGCAAGACTTCCCAAATATTCAATCATAGAAAAATCACCTCGTACATTTTGAATGTAAGTCTCAATTTGGTCCTCAAGTATTGCACGATCAATCAATGAAAAGTCCTCCGGATAAAGTTTAGCAAGGTGGAGTAGCTTACCAATATCAAATTGAGAAAAAGAGTCCTTTAGATTTAAGCAAGCAATGCAAGTAAGTACCTTCTTACTTGATTCTGAAAACCGATTACTCATCTCTTGAACCATCATATCAAGAACCTAATATTGTAACAATAAAAAAATGAATAAAAAACATTATTAGAAAATTAAAATTCAAAAAAATATTTAAAAATAATACCTGACAAAAAATTTCAACACGATAGTGATGAAAATTAGTAATCATTTGTCCATTACGTCTGTTGCGACCATGAATTCTCATATTTTCTTCCATATTCGGTACTGGGATCATATGGTTATTACAAAATTTGTTGACGACGCCCAAAAAATTCTCCCATCCTTCCTCTCTCAATTTTTATGATCGAACTTTCATTGTCTTGATCAAACTGACAGCTAGTACAATGTTTTGATCCTTTTGTTGTAAGGCAAGTGACAATTCATTTATGATTCCCAATAAAGATTTCATCAAATGCATCACAAACACAAATTCATAACTCTCCATCTTATCAATCAAACTGGTGGGGATATCACTATTATCATCATTAGTACCATCATCATACACATTTTCAAGCACTTGTAAAACAGAAGTCCATGTAGACATCAAACAAATAATAGTCATGTAATGTGAACCCCAACGAGTATCCCCTGGTTGTTTTAAACTGATTTCCTGATTTTTTCCTTTCCCACTAACAATATCTCCTTTCTCCAAACATTCTATAAGTCTATCATGTTCAAGTTGTCTAAACTTATCTTTTCTTTTGCATGAAGCACCAGTAATATTCACAATCATAGTAACATATTGGAAGAAATCACTCATAATTCGATTGCTTTTAGCAACTGCAACAACAACTAGTTGAAGTTGGTGAGCAAAACAATGGACATACCGTGCAGATGAATTTTCCTTCAATATAAGAGCCTTCAATCCATTAGACTCACCTCGCATATTTGAAGCTTCATCGTATCCTTGACCCCTCAATCTTGATAATGACAACTTATGTTTTGCAAACAATTCATCAATAATCTTCTTCAAAGAAATAGCAGAAGTGTTAGACACATGTACAATAGCAAGAAATCTTTCAATAACGCATCCATGTTTGTTCACGTATCTTAAAACAACTCCCATTTGTTCTTTGACTGAAATATCTCGACACTCATCAACCATAAGAGAAAATATATTGTCTTTTATATCATTATGAATAACATTTGTGACTTCAGCAGCACAAGCCCGTGTTAAATCCTTTTGAACTGTTGGAGACTTCATTTGATTATTTCCAGGGGCATTTTCATTCATGGTCTTGGCAACCTCATCATTTCTTTGGGTATACCACTCAATCAATTCAAGAAAGTTACCTTTATTTGAGGAATTCAATGACTCGTCATGTCCACTGATACGAACCCCACCAATAAATGTGATGAAACCCGAAACAAATGTGGATAGAACCCCAAGAACTAAACGACAAGAGTGTGAGCCTTGACCCGTAACCAAGAATTGGCACGAACCAAGCCTACGAAGGAAAGAAACGCCACACCTAGGGGTGATAAGTTTCGATGGGTTGAACGCCATGAGAGTAGACTCGATAAGTTCAGCAAGTTCTTTCAAGAACTAAGAGAGCACACAATCTCACCAAAAAAACTAAGTTCCTTCATACAAAGATGTCCCTCCCTTATGATGGCAAAATTTTAAGAGAAAATGAAAGAGTAGAAGTTTGAGAATAAGGAAAACAAGAAAAGAATTGTTGAAGACAATTTACTTTGATTCACACAAGCAGTTTTTTTTTTGCGCTTTCTTCTTCTTCTTCTTTTTTTTTGTCTTTTCGTTGCGCTCTTTTTTTTTTCTTTTTTTTCCACGATTTTTTTTTGCTTTTGGTTGAACAACAAGTAAAGATAGATTTGCACTTGCCTTTGAACCGAAGCTCTGATACCAGATGATACGAACCCCACCAATAAATGTGATGGAACTCGAATCAAAGGTGGATAGAACCTCAAGAACTAAACGACAAGAGTGTGAGCCTTGACCTGTAACCAAGAATTGGCACGAACTAAGCCTACAAAGGAAAGAAACGCCACACCTAGGGGTGATAAGTTTCGATGGGTTGAACGCCACGAGAGTAGACTCGATAAGTTCAGCAAGTTCTTTCAAGAACTAAGAGAGCACACAATCTCACAAAAAAAAACTAAGTTCCTTCATACTAAAATGTCCCTCCCTTATATAATGGGAGTGAACAAGGAAAAATACAAGATAAGTACATGCACAATTAGAGTCCCAATGTTGCATGCCTCATGCAAGCTATCTAGAAACCCAAAGCAAAATAAATGCATGCACAATTAGAGTCCCAAGTTGCATTGCTTCATTAAACAATCTAAAATACTTAAGTCTTCATGTATGAACGAATTCCCATGCTTTGCATGCTTATTAGCGTTCTTCCGTTAAGCGCGGTCAGTCATGGATGGTTATGCCCGATTACGTGGATTAGGCCATGCACGACTAGCAATTGTGATTATCTTGGTTTCTCCTTGCTCATAGTCCTCCCAATGTTTTTTGATTAGCCCATTTAGTGCTTCCTTGAAACGCTTTGTCCGTAGTCTTGTAATTGGGCCTTCCGGAAGTAATAACTGATCTCTCCTATCTTCATCCATTGGGCATACATCATCCACGGAAAGGAAAACCTTGTTTTAAAAGAAAGCGTGTAACATCTAAAGTTGCCATTAATCGAGTGCGATATGCAACCTCCATTCACGCCCCTGTGCTTGTAGAAAATGTGACACACTTTGTCGTTGATTTTTAAAAGCCTCAAGTTGTGTTCTTTCATCATTGTGAGCACTAGCTACACCACCAACATGCGTATTAAATACTTCCATTGCTTTTCTCCAATTAGTCATCCCAGAATTAGTAAACGCCTCATCTCCAACTCGACATCCTCTATGAGAATTTTTAAAGAGATAACACCAAAAACAAAAAGCTGCATCTTTTGATATGTTGTACTCTAACCATGAAAAATTTTTAAACCAAGCAACTTGGAAACTTCTATGCTCTTTACCAAATTGTCTTTGGGGATAACTATGACCATTTATTGACAAGGTCCTCTAATCAAATATTCTCTTTGAATCTGATCTCTAATAGAAACATCAAATTCATTAATTGGGTTGCGTAGCCCTGGGTCACTAACAACATCATCTGAGTTGAATTCAACACGAGAATATTTTTTCTTACTATTTTCTTCCATAGAATTCTTAGAAGACTCAATACTTCGTTTTAAAAATTTCTCCATAACCTATGTCAATTTCTCAAAATTATTAATTTATGCAATCAACATAACAATTAATGTACTACCAAGTATAAATCATGAAATTAGAAATTAGATGAAATAAGGAACAAGATTCACCTAAAATTGAAAAGATTTTACTTGTTGTGGAGAATCACCGGCGGAGCACAATGGCAGCGGCGTCGATAGTGGCAGGCTGGCAGCGGCATCGACGGAACAGGCGAACCGTGAACAGTAGTGGCGTCATTGGCGTGAGGCGTCGATGAAGTGAAGAGGTGACAAAGATGAGGGCAACGATTTGAGGAGACCGGAGAGGAGGAAACAATGAGATCTCTTAGTGTGATTAAGGTTTTTGATTTAAAGAAGAAAGGATTGGCTTAAAAAAAAAAGGTTCGGCAGTTGAAAAAGAAAACGAAAGTTGTGGCAGCAGGAAAAGGATCAAAACTGAGAAAGGAAAGGAGGAAAGGTGTTTTTAATAGCACTTTTGTGAAAAAGGTCCAATAGTTTTAAAAAATTATAATTATACATTTTATTTTTTAATCATAATTAATTTTTTTTTCTCTAGAAGCAAGGGGGTGCTTCCGCACCCCCTCGCACCCCTGCCTCCGCTAGCGAGCATAGTCATCTATTATCACCTTGAGCCATGCTCTAATCGTCCTCTCAGAATAATTTAATGGTTGAGATATGAAGTATTACTATATAAGATTTTAGGGTCGAAATTTGACACGTCCGAGCATGTCTTCGTGTCTTGGTCATCTACACTAATGGTTAGTAGTTACCTATGATTTACCTCTTCTGTGTTGACATAAAAAAAAATTAAGAGAGATATTAAGGATGAGCGAATCATTTTTGACCACTTGAGCTATGCTCTAGTCACCCTTACTTTAATCACATTAAAATCAAACAATTCATGGACAGATCCAACACCGACCATCGCGATGTTGATTGTGTTTCTATTTGATTGTGTTTTTATTCAGAAAAAACTTATTTATAGATATTATCTAATATATTATGCTATTTAAATTAATTAAACCAAATAAAATTTAATATTTATTTATTATTATATTTGTGAAGGTAATAATTAAAATTTAAAATATAATTAAATTGAATTATATGGTATAAATTAAGTTTGATTGTTCATTTAATTTTAAGTAATTTTATTTTTGATAAAATAGTATGGATTTATATTTTATTATTATTATTATTATATAAATATAAATATGTTGTAAAGCCCGAAAAATTCCCAAATTTATTTTAGAATTATTCTATGATTTTTCTGGAATTATTAGATATTTTTCCGGAATTTTCCGAGTAGCGGAAGTAGCAAAAACAAATAGGTCGCAAACTAGCTTAGGCGGGAATCGAACCCGAGACCTAACCAGTGAACCCAGCAGGGCCGTGCTGAAAGGAAGGAGAACCAAATATATTTATATTAGAGTTGGGTTCATTAAACCACTTAATATAAATAATAAACTTAAGTGGGGTTTGGTTTATTTTGGTTCGGCACCTCTTCACCTCACGCGACTTTCTCTTCCAAAACCTCACCGCCGCCTCTCCCTTCTTTTCCTTTACCTCACGCACGGCACACCAAGGCAAGGGTCCATAGGATCATCTTCCGGCGACGACTCCAACACGAAAGGGGCTCTTCTCCGCGAGAGGAACGCGAAGACGTAAGCGGTTCGTCGAGCGAACCTTACGATTAGAAGGTAAGAAACCCCTCACCTGCAGTATAATAGTTTCCGCTTGAATTTTTATGCTCTAGTTAGGATGTATGCAGATTTTTATCGATACCTAGGGTGTATTTAGCTCTCTTCGCCAATTAGGGATTAGTTTAGCGCTTTTAGATGGGCCGAATACGTCTGTTCTCCTTCAGTTGGGGATCATAGACGCTGTTGGGTGCCTAGAAGCGATTCCCTAATGGAGAGGAGGGTTTAGGCACACCAAGTGTTCGATAAAATGATTAGATCAGCTAAAATGCAACTTAGGCATTTTAACAGCTTAGATAAATGCATTAGAAGCATTTAAACCAGTAAAATAGTTATTTCAGCTAATATGGATTAGATATCCAATGGGTGGGCTCCCATAGTCGCCTCTAGGTTCAGATAACCTAGTCCTAGGTTCAGATAACCTAGTTTCAGCAAAACAGATTAGCTATTCAGTATTTTATTAGATATCCATTGGGTTGGGCTCCCACAGTCGTCCCTAGGTTTAGATAACCTAGTTAACCCTACTAAATTCGGGACTTGCAAACCCGGGTCTAGTTAGGGATGGCCGGGCCCTACAAACATGTTTATTATTTTCACTTATTATGTATTAGTTTCAAACTCAAAATCAGATATGCTAGTGGAGTTTGTTTCAGTTACAGCTTTAGTTCCAGTTAGCTTAACT
The DNA here is from genome assembly GCF_018446385.1 of Zingiber officinale. Lineage (NCBI taxonomy): Eukaryota > Viridiplantae > Streptophyta > Magnoliopsida > Zingiberales > Zingiberaceae > Zingiber > Zingiber officinale. The sequence continues at coordinate 73,042,269 of NC_056006.1, forward strand.
TATGATTAGCTTAGTGTTATTACTTGCTATGCCATGATTCCAGTGTATATGCCATGCTTATATGTTATGCCATTAGATTTCAGGATGCCATGGTTTAGCTTTTCAGTGCATGTTTTCAAATAGCATGATTTAAATCCATGATTGCATCGTTGCATGTTTTTGTGAGGTAGATGGTTTCTTACTAAGCTTGTTAGCTTACAGATACTACTTTTCTTATACTGCAGATAAAGGTAAAGGAAAAGTGGACTAGCAGTGGGGGCTGGAGGGCAATGCGGAGATGGTGTGTGTGTGCGGAACTGGAATGAAAGATCCTAGGGATCTAACGAGCTTTATTTATGCATTAGAACTCTTTAGCATTTACTTTCAGCACTTTCAGTTTATTAGTTTGATATAGTCGTTTTCATGCACGTTAAGTTGTTAAAATGTGTTCTAGTGAGTGAAATGCCATGAACCAGTTTAGAATTGTCACTACCTGTTATGAGAATAGTTTATTATGCAATAGGTAGTTGTGGGATTGTATTTTGGCACACCAGAGTGCTGAAATCAAAGTTCCCGGCCGAAATCAGACACTGATCGGTCTCCAGACCGATCAGTGCCTGAGCAGTGCCACTGGATCGGTCAGCCGACCGATCCAGACGAATACAGTACACTACTGTATCGGTCTGCAGACCGATCCAGCGAGGCACAGAATCGTAGCAAGTCTGATCGATCCGTGGACCGGTCAGCAGCTAGTTGGGAGCTTAGTTTCTAGTCCCTAGCTCCGTTGGGATGACCAGTTCCCTTTTCAGCATGTGTACACCAGTGAAGAAGGTCTTTAGACCTTTCTTATCAGCTGCATTAGTCATAGTAGAGTAAAATTTTAATTAGCCCAGCTTTCCGCACAGTATAGTTTAGCATTAATTGTAGCAATCCGCCTTACAGCCTAGTAGTAGAAGGTGGGTCGTTACAGAGTGGTATCAGAGCAGTGTTCCATACTTCCTACACACACATCAGCATTGTACCTGCAGCTTCCAAGTAAGAACATCTCTCACTCAGTTTTGTTTTCAGCTTCCATATCAGTTGTATGTGCTTTCATGTTTGCTCGCATGTTGGTAGTTAATTAATTCATGTTTACAGTAATTAACTATAACATGATAGCCTAGTTATATATATATGTTCTTTGCTATTTAGAAAATGGAGGACGTCTGAGATGTGCGCCTGCTGCCTCCCGCACTGGCGACCTATTGTGTGGGCCTTTGATGACAGAGATAGCCTCCTTAAAGGCTAACAGACTACTCCCAGTCACTCGATCGAACCTCACGACTCCGGTAATCAGGTAGTACCAACTCGGCGGTGCGCAGGTAAGAGAAGCTTACCTTATCCGGTGGCAGAGAATTAAGCCTCCGGCAGCAACGAACCATGGGATGCTCGGGCATGGTTTAAAACACTGGAGAGCACGATGGAGCTTCTAGATTGGCGAGAACGAAAAGGTGAAGTGTGCCTCCTTACTTAACGAGAGGCCCGGATGTGGTGGGGCGGATTAAACCGTGGCGATAAACCCGGATGACATGGGACTTTGAGAAAGAATTCTTGAGAATTCTTTCACATGCAAGTCACGAACCGACACTACGAGAGTTCACGAGTTTCGCGTTCGAAACCCTAACGTTCGGGAGGCCGTGAAGAAGTTCAACAGTTGGCGCGTCTGTCGCCGTAGTAGTCGCGACTCGAGAAGGAGCAAGATGCTTGACGTCAAGATCGCACTGACAGATGCATGTGTCAAACCGCCGTGGTGGTTCATAGCCACAAGCCATCAAGGAGGCGGTGAGTAGTGCTCGATCCAAGCACTATACGCATCACCACAGGAGAGGTTTGTGATAACGGCTCTAGGGCTCACGGAGAAACAACAAGCTCATAGCTCAAGAGAAACAGCAGTAGGCAGAAGGAGAAGCGGAGAATGGAACATTCGGACATCAAGTGTGCTACTTGTGAAACATCATCCGTGAGTTTTCGCCAGGGTGAGGTTGTGAATGGTTATGTGAATGTGCGCGGGGGCACATCGGTTCAACAACAGATCTTCCTCGGCCTGATATGGAGCTCAACCGGTACACGGATGTATCTGTCTTAGATGGTCCAACGGAGTCAGGCATTAGAAGCCCCCGCTACCACGAATGGATTTTCTCCCCGACTGAAGGACGTAGCAAATGCCTCGACAGTTGTCGGATCGGTATTTTTCATAATGCTGTCTTATTCGATCGGGGCAACCCACTCTTATGTATCGGGGCATTTGAAACTAGCAACACCTCAGTACTTAATAGTGGGTTTCGACGCTACCCTCGGGAGACATTATAGGCCTGGCTGGCGATACCGGTCATTATAGCGATGGAGCTTTTGGTGATCGATAGTGCTAGAAATGATGACTATGACGTTATCTTGAAATGGATTTTTGGTCAAATCGGTGCCTCTATCGAAAGCAATCACGTTCAACCCGAAGCCGTCGTCGGGAACCAAGGAGAAAGGCCAAGAGGTTTCTCTCATATGTTGGTTCTTGGATTCGGGATGCAGGATTCTTAGCGTGGTCGACACGGTCGGGGCGGACCAGCTAGAGGTCCGAGTCGTTTGACTACCCTTGAAGAGCTACCGGGCTTAGCACCGACGTGGAGATTGAATTTGAGATAGAGCTCATTCCAGGACAAATCCAATCTCCAAAGCAAAGGAACTTCAGGAGCAATTACAGGAGCTTCTTGACAAGGGTTTCATCCCTAGTCACTCACCATGGGAGCACCTCGTTGTTCGTGAAGAAGAAGGATGGAAGCATGCGCTTATGCATAGACTACCGTGCTTTGAACCAGTCACAATTAAAAACAGTACCCTCTTCCCGGGATAGATGACCTATTTGACCACTAAAGGGAGCCACGGTGTTCTCTAAAATCGACCTCGGATCAGGATATCAGGTTAAAGTCAAGGAAGGTGATATACCTAAAACGACCTTCAGGACTAGATACGGACATTATGAGTTCGTAGTCATGCCTTTGGCGTAGCTACATTCATGGACCTCATGAATAGAGTATTCAGAATACTTAGACAAGTTTGTCATCGTGTTCATCGATGACATTCTTATCTATTCGAGCACTCAGGAAGAACACGCAGATCATCCTGACAATTGTACGCCAAATTCACGAAATGTGAATTTTGGCTGGATAGCCTTTCTAGGGCACATCATCTCAAAGGATGGTATTATGGTGGATCAAGATAGAAGCGATAAATGGCGCGGTAGAACGCCCGGTGAAATCGGGAGCTTTACGGGATTAGCAGGATATTACAGGGAAGTTTGTAGAGGATTTCTCCGGTAGCCTCCCCCGGCTCTTACGGAGGAAATTCCGGTGGACTGTGATGAGCAAAAGGAGTGACCGGTGCTCTATTTTGGCTCTAGACACAAAGAACTTTGACATCTATAGTGATGCCTCTAAGTTGGGACTAGGAGCAATATTGATGCAAAACGGCAAGGTGATTGCCTATGCCTCCAGACAACTCAAGGATTATGAGAAGAATTACCCTACTCATGACCTTGAGCTTGCGGAGTCGTCTTCTCTCTCAAAATTTGGAGACATTACTTATATGGAGCTCGGTGCAGTGTATATCATCAGTCAAGTACTTTTCACTCGAAGGATGATATCTGAATATGCAGATGGCGGTCAAGGACTACGATATAGACATCCTCTACCATCCGGGAAGGCCAATAAGGTAGCGAGATGCTTTAGCGAAATCGATGCTACCTTATTGTCTCTTGCCTTGTCGCCGCCCTACGAGAAGGAGATCGTGGATTTGGTCTCGAGCTCATCGTGGGACTCTCTACTATGACCTTAGAGTCTACCTTGCTTGGTGATATTCAGTCAGGATCAGGACCACGAAATTCAGAAAATCAAGCAAGGGCTAGCGTAATCGAAAGTGGAGATTCAGAGTGTCAAACGGTGGGGTGTTGTATTTTGGTGACAGACTATGTGTTCCAGATCGGGAGGAGCTACGGAGGCGATTTTAGATGAGGCTCACGGACTCCCGATGCATCCGTGCTCCACCAAATGTATCAAGACCAAGAAAGCGTTTTGGTGGCCGGATGAGCGAGACATCGCCAGTTAGCATCCCTTGTCAAGGCGTATCGCCGACAGGAGGCCCTATCTGATTCGAATGGAAGTGGGAGGATATCTCCATGGATTTCATAGTGGGACTACGAACCACGAATGGTTTTGACGCCATCGGGTAATAGTCGACAGTTGACTAAATCGGACTTCTTAGCTATCCGAATATCCTATTCCATGGAGCAACTAGCTCGGTTGTATCTCAAGGAGATAGTCGGTGCATGGAGTCCCACGAACCATTATATCGAGACGACGAGGCGATTTACATCACATACGGAAGTGTGTGCGATCACTATGCACCTAAAATTGTGACCTTCCATCCTCAGACGGATGGTCGACGGAGCGAGTGAATGTACTCAAGATATGCTCCGAGCTTGTGCCCTAGATTTCATGGGAAGTTGGTGCAAATATCCGAGTCTAGCGGAATTTGCAGTTATCGAGCCACTATCGGCATGGCACCTTATGAGGCACTCTGGGCGGAGGTGCGGATCACCAACTGCTGGTATGAGAGTGGTGAGCAGGAGCTAGAGCTTGAGGCAGATCTAGTAGTAGATACCACATGACAGATTCGCGGAGGATAGAGACCAAGCCGTCGGAAGAGCTATCTTGATGACCCTAGAGTTTTCAGGGACAAGCCTCGAGTAGCTCCCATGAAGGAGTCATGCGTTTGGAAAGAAGGGCAAACTAGCTCCCGGATATGTGGGACCATACCTTATCACGAAGAGAGTGGGCAAGGTAGCATATGAGCTAGAGCTACCTCGGAGATGTCGCGTATTTCATGTTTCCATGTAAGAAGCATATTCCAGACGCCACCCGGTGATTGAGCCCCGGTTGGTGCAGTCGTGATGATCTCGCTATGATCGGCCTATTCGGATAATAGACCGCGGTAAAGAAATTACGGAACAAGGAAGTACCATTAGTTAAAGTCACGGCAAAATCACAATGACTTGGGAGAGGCCGGCATGAGGGTACCTTGTTTTAAGTTCGGGGCGAACTTTTATAAGGTATGGGGATTGTAAAGCCCGAAAAATTCCCAAATTTATTTTAGAATTATTCTATGATTTTTCTGGAATTATTAGATATTTTTCCGGAATTTTCCGAGTAGCGGAAGTAGCAAAAACAAATAGGTCGCAAACTAGCTTAGGCCGGAATCGAACCCGAGACCTATGGTGTAAGGGATAAGGTTAGTAACCAGTTGAACCCAGCAGGGCCGTGCTGAAAGGAAGGAGAACCAAATATATTTATATTAGAGTTGGGTTCATTAAACCACTTAATATAAATAATAAACTTAAGTGGGGTTTGGTTTATTTTGGTTCGGCACCTCTTCACCTCACGCGACTTTCTCTTCCAAAACCTCACCGCCGCCTCTCCCTTCTTTTCCTTTACCTCACGCACGGCACACCAAGGCAAGGGTCCATAGGATCATCTTCCGGCGACGACTCCAACACGTAAGCGGTTCGTCGAGCGGACAGTTTTCCGGAAACCCCTAGCGAATAGAATCGTAAGAAAACCTTACGATTGAGGTAAGAAACCCCTCACCTGCAGTATAATAGTTTCCGCTTGAATTTTTATGCTCTAGTTAGGATGTATGCAGATTTTTATCGATACCTAGGGTGTATTTAGCTCTCTTCGCCAATTAGGGATTAGTTTAGCGCTTTTAGATGGGCCGAATACGTCTGTTCTCCTTCAGTTGGGGATCATAGACGCTGTTGGGTGCCTAGAAGCGATTCCCTAATGGAGAGGAGGGTTTAGGCACACCAAGTGTTCGATAAAATGATTAGATCAGCTAAAATGCAACTTAGGCATTTTAACAGCTTAGATAAATGCATTAGAAGCATTTAAACCAGTAAAATAGTTATTTCAGCTAATATGGATTAGATATCCAATGGTGGGCTCCCATAGTCGCCTCTAGGTTCAGATAACCTAGTCCTAGGTTCAGATAACCTAGTTTCAGCAAAACAGATTAGCTATTCAGTATTTTACTTTCAGTTGGCACTGTACTGGATTAGATATCCATTGGGTTGGGCTCCCACAGTCGTCCCTAGGTTTCGGGACTTGCAAACCCGGGTCTAGTTAGGGATGCGCGCACAGCAAAGTACGGTTGCCGGGCCCTACAGCATGTTTATTATTTTCACTTATTATGTATTAGTTTCAAACTCAAAATCAGATATGCTAGTGGAGTTTGTTTCAGTTACAGCTTTAGTTCCAGTTAGCTTAACTTATGATTAGCTTAGTGTTATTACTTGCTATGCCATGATTCCAGTGTATATGCCATGCTTATATGTTATGCCATTAGATTTCAGGATGCCATGGTTTAGCTTTTCAGTGCATGTTTTCAAATAGCATGATTTAAATCCATGATTGCATCGTTGCATGTTTTTGTGAGGTAGATGGTTTCTTACTAAGCTTGTTAGCTTACAGATACTACTTTTCTTATACTGCAGATAAAGGTAAAGGAAAAGTGGACTAGCAGTGGGGGCTGGAGGGCAATGCGGAGATGGTGTGTGTGTGCGGAACTGGAATGAAAGATCCTAGGGATCTAACGAGCTTTATTTATGCATTAGAACTCTTTAGCATTTACTTTCAGCACTTTCAGTTTATTAGTTTGATACAGTCGTTTTCATGCACGTTAAGTTGTTAAAATGTGTTCTAGTGAGTGAAATGCCATGAACCAGTTTAGAATTGTCACTACCTGTTATGAGAATAGTTTATTATGCAATAGGTAGTTGTGGGATTGTATTTTGGCACACCAGAGTGCTGAAATCAAAGTTCCCGGCCGAAATCAGACACTGATCGGTCTCCAGACCGATCAGTGCCTGAGCAGTGCCACTGGATCGGTCAGTCGACCGATCCAGACACACCTGGATCGGTCGTACCGACCGATCCAGCCTCTGCTGGATCGGTCCGCAGACCGATCCAGCGAGGCACAGAATCGTAGCAAGTCTGATCGATCCGTGGACCGGTCAGCAGCTAGTTGGGAGCTTAGTTTCTAGTCCCTAGCTCCGTTGGGATGACCAGTTCCCTTTTCAGCATGTGTACACCAGTGAAGAAGGTCTTTAGACCTTTCTTATCAGCTGCATTAGTCATAGTAGAGTAAAATTTTAATTAGCCCAGCTTTCCGCACAGTATAGTTTAGCATTAATTGTAGCAATCCGCCTTACAGCCTAGTAGTAGAAGGTGGGTCGTTACATATGTCTACTAAAATATATGATCCTGGATATAAAAAATATGAAAAAAGAAAAATAGAACTTTATTCAATCTAAAAAGTGCATTTTAATATAATTAAAAATTTAAATGTAAATCTGATTAAATTTTCACTAGAAGATAATACTTAAAGATAAAAAAAAATATATTTAGAAGAAGAAAAAGATAAACTAATAGATTTTGAAGATAGTTTTTTAATAATATTGATGAAGTTATTGATTCAATATAATAAAAAAATTATAAATATAAATTTAATAAATTTATTATTTGAAAAAGGTACTATTTGAAAAATCAATATCTCTTTTCTAAATGGTGAAAATTATGAATATTTTTCTATCATTCATTACATTTGAAAATTACCAAATAGTGAAAAATATGATAGAAAATTACTAATATATTAAAAAAAATAGATAAAGTATTTTATTTTATTGTAAATTATTTAGTTAAAAATTAATTACAATTCAGCAAATGAACGATGTCGCAATTGGAAAAAATCTTAATTTTTTTATGAATAAATTCTTTCTCTTTTCGTTCTTCAATTTTAATTATTTTTTTGATCTTAAAGGTCCTATCTTTGTTCAATCTCTCGATGACCTATATCAACCTTGATAGTTCTTATAAAACCTAAGCCACATGGATTTTAAGAACCGTATAAGAATTTACATATAGGAAATACAGGAGCATATAAGCATGGATCTTCGTTTCATCAATTAAACATGACATAAGAAAAAATAAATACATAAATATAATAGACAAGGAACTTGATTGAGGAGTCATATCCTTATCTTTAGTGTCGTCGGTTTGATTTCTGTGGAAGAAGATGCAGAGAAAAAGAAGATCTTCCAAGGGGCTTAGGGCTGACAACGCCAAAAATATTTAGATCAATGGGGAACCAAAAGCTCTATCAAGATTCCCTCCTAAACCCTTGGGGACCAACCCTATATATAGTGGACATCTATTATCAGCCAATATATAATAATAGATGCGGGACTATAAGTTCATATATATACTGAACATCTATTATCATCATATAGATAATAATAGATGCAGGACTATAGGTTCTATACATACAAGGTCTACATCCAACAACCGAAATCCAATAAGCCTAAGTTAGATCACTTTAATGGGTTCGGTTTATACTCATATGCATAACTTACAATTAAGCCCACCAATTAGAGATAATAACCAACAATCTCCCACTTGAGCTATTTGTGAGTTGTATATGAAATACAAGTAAAACTGTAGTTGATATCAAACTTTAAGGGTATAGAATATCGTTGTAGACAATCTGGTCCATTAATTTCATTGGTATAGGACTAAAGAGGTCTTAACTACTGTATATGATCGTAACAAGCCCCAATAGTAATCACAATTCCAATGTCATTAATGACATAGATCAAGATGTAGATGTGTAGAGTGAAAATTACATGAAATGTGATTAGTACATGTCAATTTTTAACTGGTCTTAAGATGACCTCAAAAGAGGTCAAATCATATCTGCGAAATACTTTATGCTAAACTGCAATAGCAAATCATGATAAACTTTATGATTCCAAAAGGAATCTATATCATATTTATAAACACCAAATGCTAAACTGTAGTAGTAAATGATGATATCACAGTCAGTGTCAAACAAACATATAAATTTTCATTAATGTTTTGAACTTTAAGTATGTACAATAATCAAAATAAAATGTTTGTCTTTATTATCAAATATAGAGTAATAAATACAGACTCCTACTAGATGAGTTCTTCCATAAGAAGGACTCTCATATCCACAACATGCGTATGAAACACCTTAGGCACTAAGCCTTTGGTGAGTAGATTGGCCAATATAGAATATTTGCTGATGTGCTCTACTATAATCTGACAACTCTGAACTCTATCTTTAACAGCTAGAAGCTTAATGTCAATGTGTTTAGACTTCGACGAACTGCAGTTGTTCTTCGCATAAAGTTCTGTGGCTTTATTATCACAATAAATCCTCAATGGCCTGTCAATGCCATCAACGATCTGCAATGCTGTGATGAAGTTCCACAGCCAAATCCTGTAATTGAATGCTTTATAGCATGTTATCAACTCTACCTTCATAGTAGAAGTGGCTATTAGCGTCTGCTTGACACTCTTCTAAGATATAGCCCCTCCAGTAAGCATGAAGATATAGCCCGAAGTGGACCTCCTACTATCCAAGCATCCAGCAAAATCAGAGTCTGAATATCCAATCACCTCCAAGTGATCTGATCTCCTATACATGAGTATATGTCCTTTAGTTCTTTACAAATACCGCATCACTCTCTTTACCGCTTTCTAGTGTGATAGTTCTAGGTTAATAACATATCTGCCTAACATTCTCACTATAAATGTTATATTTGATCGAGTACAAACTTGTGCATACATGAGACTTCCCACTGCTGACACATATGAGAATTGCTTCATCTCCTTTATTTCAAGTTTAAGCTGTGGACACTGTTGTAAGCTGAACTTGTCACCTCTTAACACAGGTGTGTCTCCAGGTGCATAGTTCTGCATACCATACCTTATAAGCACCTTTTCAATATAGGACTGTTGTGAAAGTCCAATAATGCTTCTTGAACGATCACGATAGATTTGTATGCTTAAAACAAAGGATGCTTCACCAAAATCTTTCATTTCAAAATTACCAGATAGAAATGACTTGGTTTGATGCAGTATACCCTTATTATTACTCACAAGCAATATATCGTCCACATACAAAACAAGTATAACAAACTTCCTCCCACTGAACTTGACATATATGCATTGATCAACGGGGTTCTCTTTAAATCCAAATGAGGTAACTACTTGATCAAATTTCTGGTATCATTAACGGGATGCCTGTTTTAAACCATAAATGGACTTCTTTAGTTTACATACTAGGTGCTTTGAGTCTTTAGACTCAAAGTTCTCTGATTGCACCATATATATAAACTCCTCTATGTCTCCATTGAGGAATGCAATATTTACATCCATTTGATGTAGCTCTAAATCATAATGAGCTACAAGTGTCATGATTATCCTAAGGGAGTCTTTCGTCGATACAGGTTAGAAAGTTTCCTTGTAATCAATGTCTTCTTTCTAAGTGAATCCCTTGGCAACAAGACGTGTTTTATACTTTTCGACATTGCCCTTTGAATCCTGCTTGGTTTTAAATATCCATTTACAACCAACGAGCTTCTTTTCTTCAGGCAATTCAACAAGTTCTCAAACGTCATTATCCACCATAGACTTCAACTTTTCTTAATCCACCTTTCAAGGTTAGAGCATTGTTTGACTTCTTGGAAAGATGTAGGATCACTCTCCAACCCTATGTCAAAATCATGCTCTTGGAGATAAACATAGAATTCGTGGTTCTCCGTTCCCTTGTGGATCACCTTAAAGGCACTTATATTTGAGGTGGTTGAGGTACTTGCTTATCAATATGAGGCAATACTTCAATTTCAGTGACAGGTTCCTCCAATTGAATTGGAGATGACATGGGAATATCTTGGTTCACTACGCTCACTGGATGTGTGATATCCATAATGTGCGGTATGATAACTATACCGCTATTGATCACACTAGTAGTAACCACAGGAGGATCGCTAATGCTTTCCTCAAAAGATACTTCCCTAATTTTATTTCTCCCACTATTCTCAATGAACTTGGAATTTCCCATTTCGAGGAAGGATCTATTAAAGGATCATAAAATTTATACCCTCTTGACTTCTCAGAGTATCCTCCAAAATTACAGTTAACCGTTCTTGAGTCTAGTTTCCTTTCATTAGGCTTGTAAGGCCTAGCTTCAGCTGGATAACCCCAGATGTGTAAGTGTCTAATGTTAGGCTTCTTACTCGTCCACATCTCGAATGAGGTTTTAGTTACTGCCTTACTAGGTACTCTATTAAGTAGGTAAACTGCAATCTTGAGTGCTTCACCTCACAAAGACTTTGGTAGAAAATTGAAAGCCATCATACTTCTTGCCATGTCTTTTAGGATTCGATTGTGATGTTCAGCTACACCATTTTGGCTGGATGTATCAGGCATGGTATACTGAGACACAATTCCACACTCAGCAAGGTAATTCACAAAAGGTCTTGGATATTATTCACCTGATCCATCATATCGACCGTAATATTAACCTCCACGGTCGGATCGGATAACTTTAATTTTCTTACATAGTTGAAGTTCAACTTCGGCTTTAAAAATTTTGAACATATCCAAAGACTGTGATTTCTCATAAATAAGGTACAGATAGGCAAATCTAGAATAGTCATCTATGAAGATAATAAAATATGTGTATCCATTCCAAGATGCCTTAGGAAATAGTTCACAAATATCCGTATGTATTACCTCCAAAACACCACTATAATGGCTAACCCCCTTATTCCTTTTGTTAGTGGTCTTCCCCTTGATACACTCTATGCAGACATCAAAGTCTGACATGTCAAGGGAATCGAGAATTCCATGTGACATTAACCTTTCTAGACATTGTTTGGATATATGTTCTAAACGCTTATGCCACAACATAGAAGAATTCTTGTTAGTCAATTTACGTTTTATACCTATACTATGTATTATCACGTTTTCAATTGTAGGAGTAAAGGTGTTCAATTTATAAACCTTATCAACCAAGGAACCATTTCCAACCAATATTGAATTAAAGAAAATACTAAAAATTCTATTTCTAAATGAACAAGAATAATCTGATTTGTCCAAACAAGAAATTGAAATTAAATTCTGTTGAAAGGACGATACAATAAATATATTTTCTAAATCCAGAAATAAATTGGTTCCTAAACAAAGCCTAAAAATATCAATCGACTCGACTTTAGCCTTCTTTCCATTTTCTATATATAGATGTATCTTTCACCATCAAGTGGAAGTTGGCTCCTGAGATAATCCTGTATAGTGACACTTATGTGAGTAGTAGCACCGGTATCTATCCACTAAGTGTCAGTGGGTACAATAGCTAAATTGACTTCTGAACTAACAAAGTTGAGAAGTTTACCTTTCTTTACACACCAAGTTGGCGTACTTGAGGCAATCTTTCTTCATATGACCTTTCTTCTTGCAAAAGAAACAAGTAGATTTCTTATCCTGCTTCTTGTGCTCCTTATGGCCATTACCTCCAGAATCTACAGTTTGTTTTCTTTTTTCCTTTGTTATTGATCCTCTTTTGTTTCTTGCTCATACTTTGAGAACCAGATGCTAAGTGAGAACTCTCAGATGTCTCAATCTTTAGTCTCCCTTCCTCTTGCACGCATTGAGCAATGAGCTCATTCAATGTCCACTTTTCCTTTTGAGTATTATACGATATCTTAAAAGGAGTGAACCGTGCAGGTAGAGACATCAAGACGAAATGCACTAATATACCTTCAGACATATCGAGTTTTAGTGCTTTCAGACTTATCGCTATATTGGACATCTTTATAATGTACTCCTTTATGTTTCCTTTACCATTGTATTGCATGATTACCAACTTCGTAAGAAGTGTGGTAGTCTCGACCTTTTCATTTGAGGTGAATCGATCTACCAATTGGTTAAGGAAACTCCTAGCATCCGCTCCCTCGGTTATTGAGCCCTTTATTGGTGCCGGTATGGAAAACTTCATGATACTCAGACATATGCGATTTGATTTCTCCCACAGCTGAAATTCAACCCTCTGCTCTATAGTGCTAGCATTGGTCAGAGGTGCGGGATGATCATTCCTTAATGCATAGTCTAAGTTCATGCAGCTTAAGACTACAGTCACGTATTCTTTCCATTCAGCAAAATTTAAACCAGTTAGTGTTGAGATGTTATTACTGTTGACAGTTACAGATTGTACTGAAATTCAGGAGAGAAATTTATTTAAGCTCACAATTTAACTAAAGCCAAGAACATATAAGTAATATATAAAATTATGCAAATAAAATAAAATTTTAAATACATATAAATGAGCTCTTTATGAGATACCAAGTACAACATAATGTGTCTTCCTTTGGGTCGATACATTATTTGTTAGCGATATTCTCTAATATAACTTAAACTTTAATTAGTCACACAAAGTGTCAAACTTTACATTATTTATTAGCGATACATTGTGCACATAACTGTTGATGCAACCTTAGGTCAAGGTTGACCTGGTTGACCAGACTCGAGTTGACTTGACTCGAGTTGAGTTTTGATATTTGACGAATTATGTTTGACAATGTTTGACGTGAACAGAAAAGTTGTATCTTGATGTTTTACAAGGATACAAGCTTGGGAGATAGTGGGTGCAACCCGTGGTCAAGGTTGACCTGGTTGACCCGAGGTGAGTTGACCTGATTCGGAAAAGTCCAAGAAGGGAGCTTGGCATGGGAAAAGTCCAAGCAGGGAGTTTGGCATGGTGAAAAGTCCAAGCAGGGAGTTTGGCATGGTGAAAAGTCCAAGCAGGGAGCTTGGCATGGGAAAAGTCCAAGTATGGAGACCAGGCAGACGGATAAGTCCTGGTGAGTGAAGCCAGGCAGTGGGAAAGTCCTGGTGAGTGAAGTCAGGCAGTGGGAAAGTCTTGGTGAGTGAAGCCAGGCAGTTGTGAAAACCCTAGTGAGTGAAGCTAGGTGAAAGTCCTGGTGAGTGAAGTCAGGCAGTTGGAAAGTCCTGGTGAGTGAAGCCGGGCAGATTGGAAATCCTGGTGAGTGAAGCCAGGTGAAAATCCTAGTGAGTGAAGCTAGGTGAAAGTCCTGGAGAGTGAAGCCGGGCGAGGGAAAATCCAGATGGATCAAGGGTGATCGGACATCTGGTGTTGAGAAGGTCAAGTAGGTCAAGGGAGTGACCGGATACTTGACACGAAGAGAAAAGTCCAAGTGGGTCAAAGGGATTGATCGGACACTTGGTGGGGAGTCTTAGCAGGTCAAGGGAGTGACCAAATGCTAAGCATGATGTACCAAGAGGTCAAGGTTGACCGGATATTGGTTTGGACTTGGTTTGGACAAAAACCAAGACCTGGATCGGTCAGGAGACCAATCAGAAAGCGATCAGTGCCTCTGTGAGCTTACTGATCGGAGCCTGATCGGTCCCCGGGACCGATTAGGGTACGCACAGAGAGTTGGGCAACTCTCTGTGAGAGTATTCTGATCGGTCGGGGGACCGATCAGCATAGAGCCTAATCGGTCCCCATGACTGATCAGCATCACCTTGGACCGATCAGGGTGGAGCCTGATCGGTCCAGGCCTAGCCGTTGTGACTCAACGGCTAGGCTATTTCTGCTGTTGTGCTCTTGAGCTTTGTTGAGCTTCGTGTGAGCTTCTTCGACTGAGTTGCTTGTTGGCATTCGTCTGTGAAGTTGGTGCTTCATCCGGGACTTCAGTCGACGAGAAGGCAAGCGAGTATTTGTACATTCATTGTGTATTTTGTTCTTGCTCTTCTTTGTATTTCCATATTGCTGTTGCAAGCTATTGTGGCGAGGTTTCTCCACCCACAAGGAGTATTTATTAGCCGGTTCTCCGGGGACTCATCCACCGACGGATTGATAGGACTCGTCCACCTTACGGACACGCCGAGGAGTAGGAGTATCACCTCCGAACCTCGTTACATCCATCGAGTTTGAGGTTTGTCTTCTTCCTTTTCGTTTCTACGGTTTCATTTCCGCTGTGCTAACCCTAATCGTAGGAAGAAACGCGAAGAATTTGGGGCGGCTATTCACACCCCCCCCCTCTCTAGCCGAGTACGACGATCCTAACAAGTGGTATCAGAGCAAGGTTGCTCTTCGTCGGATTAATACCCAAGGGAGCACAAGCTAGAGAATGGATGGACTTGGAGAAGACGTCACGATTCCACCCTTCTACGATCGCGACGACTTCGCGTTTTGGAAGGTAAGAATGAAGTACTTTCTTATGACTAACTTAGTTAATTGAAATTGTGTACAAGTAGGTTTTGTTCCTCCAAGGGATGAAGAAGGAGAAATTCTTGAGAAGAAGAGGTGGACGAAGGAACAAATCCACCAATCCGTAATCAACGACGAGGTAATGAAAATTTTTGAATTCTCATTACCTAACGATATCTTGTGTAAGATAGGTGGTTACAACAATGCCAAGAAATTGTGGAATAACTTGGCCAAGTTCCATGAGGGAAGCTCCAATTCAAGTCATGAAGAGGAGTCAAGTGAGTCAAGTAGCTCACTTCATGGAGGTAAGGAATTAGAAGTTGAGGGCTACTCAACATCTAAGGAAGAGGAGGAGGAGAGTTCTTCTTCAAGATTGGAGCAAGAAGAAGAAGCCTCTACTTCCGGAAGGGATGAAGAAGAAAGCATACAACCATCCTCAACCCTAGGTAACTCAAGCAATTTACTTTCAAGTAAATTACATATAATGTGCTTTGAGTGTAGAGAATATGGACATTACAAGAGTAAGTGTCCAAGGAGGATTAGGAAGACTCCACCGGCGCCAAAGGTTAAGAAAGCCGGAGTCCCGATACGCAAGGGTAAGGAGCACGTGGTGTGCTTCCAATGCAAGCAAAGGGGACATTATAGGAGCCAATGTCCGAGGGGGAGGCAACCTCACAAGGACAAGAGACCGAGCATGTCTATAGGGGGAGCTAAGGCAAACCCTAAGGTAATCTCTAAGGCACATTCTTGCAATTCTAGTAGGATGCATGCTAGTAGCCTTATTGCTATTGTCAATAATAATAAGCATGATAACTATAGTAACCGATACACATGCTTAGGTGCCAAACATGTTAGCCTAGATAAGGACAATACTAGAAAAACCAACCCTAGAATTAACTCATCTAAGGTTAAGGAAAACCTAGGTAGGAATCCCAAAACAACTAGACATATGCCTAGGTATACCTCAAAGAAAAATGACAAATTAAAACTTGAGGTATTAGAAAAGGAAAATCAAGTCTTGAGGTCAAGACTTGACAATTTAGAAAAGACTCTTAAGAATTTAGAGAAGTCAACTCAAGGGTCTAAGGGTAAAAAATCAAAGCTCACTTATCATAATGTTCCATTTGATTATGGAACAAGACCTAGGGCTAGAAAGACCATCACCAAGGTCACAAGGGGAGTCACCCCTAGAGTTGATCTTGATGAGTCCCATATGACCAAGGCTTTAAAGCCTAGGAGGGTCATTAGGAGGGTTGCTAGGGAAGTCATCCCTAGTGAATATTTAGTGAACTCAATGAGCTCAAATAGGTATTGGGTTCCTAGGAGCGTGATTTCATCACGCTAGATGAGTTAGGGTGTGCCAACCTTACTTGAATAGGTAGTTAACCTAATCATGGCAAAAGGTGGCACTTTAGGAATTTTCAAGGTGTGATCAAGCCTTGAAAATGAAATTAAGAATTATTCCTAAGGTGATTAGGATGTGCCAACTACATTTGAGGAGTTCTCTTAGGTCAGTTTAATTGGCACATAGTGATCTAAAAATCTTTGGTATATGATTTTAGGTCTATTACACTTAGGAATATAGAACCTATGGCAAAATGATCTAAACTATCAAAAATGACAACTAAGGCTAGAATTAGGTATCTTCTATACCTTTACATGTTATTTGCCATATATTGTTTGCCATATGTCATGTCATGACATCATATTTAATTTATTATTATTTGAAATGTCATGATAATGCTTAGGTTAGTTAAATGTCATGCTCTATTTAAGTTTCATACTTTATGACATGACATCATGACATTGGCACATGTTTTTACTTATGATATCATTATATGCCATGTCAACATCTTTTGCATTTAAAATCAATTAATTTGATTTAAGGACAAAAACACAATTTGATACGAAAATCAAATTGTTGTTTAGAAAATGCATGAGAACTTAGCTTAAGATGACCTAAACCCATATCTCACATCAAAATTGACTTGGATGTGTTTGATACACCTTAGATGTGTGTGAGATATTAGGATTATGAGTTAGGATCAAGGTACATAGTTCTTGTACCTAGATGAGCCTAATTTGAAATTGAGGATCATAGGGAAAGCTTGTGTACAAGTCATGTACATTTAGCCCTAAGATTGTGATCCTAAATTAAAGGGTTTAAAATCATTTTAAAATTGATTTGAAAAACATTGATGAAGCTTTTCTAGTGATAGCATTCATCATTGAACAAGGTGATACAAAGATGAGTTAACTTTGAGCTATTTCAAAGACTTGTGAACTTTGTATCAAGATTGAAAAATGAAAGCTATTTTCATAGAAAACTATTTTTCCATGATAGTATATGTTATGAGGAATGTATCCTCAAAATTTTATAATTTTTGAAATTTTCTGTGATTTTCTAGAGGTTTCTGAATTTCGGGAGAAGAAAAATTCAGAAATCAGAAATCAGAGGTCGTGGACCGATCAGGAGGTTCCCTGATCGGTCCAGGTCTGTGTGGATCGGTCAGCCTGATCGGTCTGGTGACCGATCAGGGCGTGCCAAATTGCTGAAATTCGACTGGTTGTCTAAAATTTCAGCTCGGGAGTTGGTATTTTGAAGGTTTGAAACTCTCCAAGACATTGTTGGTGCAATGGTCAAGGGGGAGTTGACCTTTAGGGGGAATTTTACCTATTAGTCAAGGGGAGTTGACTTTTAGGGGGAGTTTTTACTCCTAAAGACTTGAGTGATATGAGATTATCACTAAGTTAATTGTTGACCTTAGTATCAAGGGGGAAATTAAGGGTTTCAATAAAAGGTATGGGACCTTCATTAGAAAGAAACTCTTGACCTTGATTCACTTTTTTTGATGTGTGTCAAAAAGGGGGAGAGTGTAGGTTTGGGGAGAATGTTCAAGGAAGAACACTAGAAAACCTAAGTTTGATTATGAGTTTTGTCAAACATCAAAAAGGGGGAGATTGTTGGTGCAACCTTAGGTCAAGGTTGACCTAGTTGACCAGACTCGAGTTGACTTGACTCGAGTTGTGTTTTGATGTTTGACGAGTTATGTTTGACAATTTTTGACGTGAACAGAAAAGTTGTATCTTGATGTTTTACAAGGATACAAGCTTGGGAGATTGTGGGTGCAACCCGTGGTCAAGGTTGACCTGGTTGACCCGAGGTGAGTTGACCTGATTCGGAAAAGTCCAAGCAGGGAGCTTCCAAGCAGGGAGCTTGGCATGGGAAAAGTCCAAGCAGGGAGTTTGGCATGGTGAAAAGTCCAAGCAGGGAGTTTGGCATGGTGAAAAGTCCAAGCAGGGAGCTTGGCACGGGAAAAGTCCAAGTATGGAGACCAGGCAGACGGATAAGTCCTGGTGAGTGAAGCAAAGAAAGTCCCGTGAGTGAAGCCGAGATAGAAAACCCTAGTGAGTGAAGCTAGGTGAAAGTCCGGTGAGTGAAGCCAGACAGTGAAGTCCAAGCAAAAGTCCTAGTGAGTGAAGTTGGAAAGTCCGTGAGTGAAGCTAGGGATTGGAAATCTGGTGAGTGAAGCCGGTGAAAATCCTAGTGAGTGAAGTTAGGTGAAAGTCCGGTGAATGAAGCAAGGAAAATCCAGATGGATCAAGGGTGATCGGACATGGTGTTGAGAAGGTCAAGTAGGTCAAGGTGTGATACTTGACACAAGAGAAAAGTCCAAGTGGGTCAAAGGGATTGACCGGACACTTGGTGGGGAGTCTTAGCAGTCAAGGGAGTGACCGGATGCTAAGCATGATGTACCAAGAGGTCAAGGTTGACCGGATATTGGTTTGGACTTTGTTTGGGCAAAAACCAAGACCGGATCGATCTGGTGACCGATCCATCGATACTGTGGTTTCTGATCGGTCGGGACCGATCAGTGCCTCAGTGAGCTTACTGATCGGTCTGGGGACCGATCAGCAGAAGCGTGATCGGTCCCCGGGACCAATCAGGGTACGCACAGAGAGTTCTGATCGGTCCACATGATCGATCAGGACCCTCTGGACCGATCAGGTGGAGCCTGATCGGTCCAGGACTAGCCGTTGCGACTCAACGGCTAGTTTCTTCTGTGTCTTCTTCGCAGGTTATAAAAGGAGATCGAGGGCGTACTTTCTTCCTTCCTTCTTCTTCCTCCTCTGAGTTCTGCTGTTTTGCTGCTGTGCTCTTGAGCTTTGTTGAGCTTCGTGTGAGCTTCTTCGACTGAGTTGCTTGTTGGCATTCGTCCGTGAAGTTGGTGCTTCATCCGGGACTTTAGTCGACGAGAAGGCAAACGAGTATTTGTACATTCATTGTGTATTTTGTTCTTGCTCTTCTTTGTATTTCCATATTGCTGTTGCAAGCTATTGTGGCGAGGTTTCTCCACCCACAAGGAGTATTTATTAGCCGGTTCTCCGGGGACTCATCCACCGACGGATTGATAGGACTCGTCCACCTTACGTACACGCCGAGGAGTAGGAGTATCACCTCCGAATCTCGTTACATCCATCGAGTTTGAGGTTTGTCTTCTTCCTTTTCGTTTCTACGGTTTCATTTCCGCTGCGCTAACCCTAATCGTAGGAAGAAACATGATACTTTATATTAGTTATATTTTGATCCATAACTCATAACAATCTTAATAAGCCACATAATATGTTTTTCTTTGGGCCGACATATTTTGTGCATGATCTGAACAAAATAATATTTTGTTCCATAGTTGTAAGCTATCTTATGTATATATCTGGCATTAAAAGTAATCTTCCTTTGGGCTGATTACTTTTAGCATAGATATATATCTACCAATACAAAATGCATTAAACCTATCTAAGGTGTCTTCCTTTGGGCCGACACATTAGTTCTACTTAGTAGCATGTTATGTGGATAGACTCAGGAAAATTTTAGATACTTAATTCGAACACAAATTATTTAGTCAGTTTTAACAAAATTTAACTTAATTCGAACAGAAATTATTTAATTAGTTTTAACAAGTCTAAAATCAATTGATATCATATGATAATTGATTGATTTTATCTAATTAATTATTACAATTAATTTAAAAGTCTAGTATATATATGATTACACAATATATAAAACTTTCATTTAAAAGTTAAAACTCCTTTTTAAGTTCTATAATTGAATCGATTAAAGTCTACTATAAATCGATTAGTGTAAAGATGGAGTTGAAGCTTTCTGTAAGTTTCTGGAAGCTGCATGCAATCGATTTAAGTTTATTCGAAATCGATTAAAGGCTATAATTAATCGATTCATGTAATGCAATTAATCGATTCACATGCATGCATATTATTTAATCGATTCACAAAATCCATAAATCGATTTATATGAATGCCATTGCCATGCATCGTAGCACGCAAAAAAAAACGATGACGTTTAATCAATTCAGTAAACCCATGAATCGATTCATGCATGTGTTTCACGTAGACAAGGCAATTTGATCGATTAAAGAATAATCGATTGAATCAGTCGTTGCTTAAAGGCCTTTAAGCGGTTGATCGATTGGATTTTAATTTTTTTTTTTTTTTTTAAATTTTAGACTCTCGATTAAAGTAATTGATTGGATCATAATTTTATCTAAAATTAAGTTAAACTAAGTCTATCCTAATTTTTTCTTTTATGATTTTCGATCATCAAAAATTTATATTAATTAGGAAAACTTGATCTAGTATACAAATAATAAATCAATGAAAAATTTAAATTTTATTACCAATGAAAACAATGAAATAGAAACTTAGCTCTGATATCAATTAATAGTTCTTGTAAAACCTAAGCTGCATGGATTTTAAGAACTGTATAAGAATTCACATATAGGAATTTCAGGAATATATGAGCATAGATTTTCGTGACAAGGAATTTGATTGAAGAGTCGTATCCTTGTCTTTAAGGTCGTCGACTTGATTTCTGTGAAAGAAGATGGAGCGAAAAGGAAGGTCTTCCAAGGAATTTAGGGGTGACGGTGCCGAAAAACTTTAGATTAATAGGGAACCAAAAGCTTTGTCAAGATTTCCTCCTAAACCCTTGGGGACCAACCCTATATAGTGGGCATCTATTATCAGCCAATAGATAATAATAGATGCGGGACTATAAGTCCATATATATACTGAACATCTATTATCATCATATAGATAATAATAGATGTAGGACTATAGGTTCTGCACATATAAAGTCTACATCCAATAATCGAAATCCAATAAGTCTAAGTTAGATCACTTTAATGAGTTCGGTTTGTACTCATATGCATAACTTACAATTAAGCCCACCAATTAGAGATAATAACCAACAAACCTCTCGGCATGCATTTCATATAAAGTTGAGAGTCTTCTAAAGCATTTTGTCGAGTGTTCTCACCATGGTTCATCGGAACGGAAGTGGAATGGCCAGAATGGGCATTCCAACACGAGAACACCTCACACCGTTCCAAATTTCTGATAAATAATGCGGCTTGCTTTGAAACATTGTTCTCCAACGTTATAATGGTAAAAGAACATATCAGAATTGTTGGAATAGCGTTCGTTGAAAATCATTGTCGAGTACGCAGCGGAAAGTAAATAACAAAAGCAACACCAGAAAAATACGAGTTGTTTTTACTTGGTTCGGAGCCTTCGGCGACTCCTACTCCAAGGCCCAGGTCCCACGGACCTATCGATGGGCAATCCACTGAAAATTTCTTCTGGTACCCCCAAAAGAGAGATCTGAGTACACAAGAATTAGGTTAAGTGCAACATACTACACTTACCCTTTTATAGAAATTAAGTATAGAAAAATAACTGTTACCAACACTCTTATAGGAATGAAAATGATGCGCTTCGTGTTGACGTCTGTCTATCTGCTGGGCGTGATCAAAACTTCTAGGATTAGTCATCGAGCTCAGCAACTTCTTGGTAGTGTCATAGCAGTAACAGGAAGCCGTCAGAGGCTCAGAGGTGCGCGTAATAGCTCGTATGTTGTTGATCTTTTAAAGCCTCCTCGAAACTGCTTTATAAAGGGCTTGGAAGGCGTCTTTCAAAGGCCTTGAAGGTGCCTCCAATGGGATAAAAATTTATCCCGACTTCACTACACCTTATCTACAAATCGGTCAAAATTTATCTTGTGGAAGGCGCCTTCCATAGCCATGAAAGGCACCTTCTATGAATAGTACCGAGGCGCCTTCCATAGCCATGGAAGGCGCCTTCGGGCACTGTTCACTCGAAGGCCATTTTCTTCCTTTTTGTTCTGCAAAATAATATTAGTCCACTAACCCTACAAGACATGTGTTAGGACAAATAAACAAATAATAAAAAGAGTAATTAGTTCTTGTCCTCCCAAGATCAGGAACTAGTCAATGTCTCAGTCTAGGAATACCAAATGGTCCTAGACATGATCAACGTCTATTATCCCTCAATTGAGATGCGTCCTCACAGTCAAGCTCCTCCAGTGACTTACCTTTACTTACCATTTGTCAGACATCCGGTCAGCCCATCGATCAGTCTAGACTTCGTGCCAGTTATTCGGTCAACCTGTCGACCTAGATGAGCTTCATGCCAGCTATCCGGTCGGCTCGTTGACCTAGCTGGGCTTTGTGCCAGATATCAGGTCAGCCCGTCGACCTATCTGGACTTCGTGCTAGCTATCTGATCGGCCCGTCGACCTAGCTGGGCTTTGCACTAACTATCCGATCGACCCATCGACCTAGCTGGATTTCTCCTGTACACTCAATTAATGTAAAATACCGGAAAAATGGGGAATAGTGATAAGGGAATTTTTCGAATTTTTTGGGAATTTTTCAGAGCTCGTATGGGCGAGATTACGGGGATAAAAGTGGGTCCCGGAAAAGCCTGTTTAGGCTACCCCACTGAACGAGGAAAAGTTTTATTTTTTCTTTTCCTATTTTCTTTTCTTTTTGTTTTCCTTTATTTCTTTTCTGCGTTTCTTCTCCCCTCGCGCACAAACCGCCGGTCGAATTCCCATCTCCCTCGCGCGCACGCCCACGCCTCTTCTTCTCTCTTCCTCTCTTCTCTCGAGCGCCAATGACCGACCATTTGCCTCTGCCCTGGCTTGGATCACGCTGCCCTGTCCTCCACTGTGTTGATCGCTGAATGCAGCTCCTCCTCAGCCCTAGCACCGACCTCTCCTACCTGTGCCCTAGCTTTCCTCTCGCCTCTCCTGTGCCCTAGCACCGGCACCATTTCAGCACCTCCTTCCTTGAGTCGTGCCCTAGGTTGGGTTCACAACCAGTCGACTAGCCATCCAGCGGCGGACTTTTCTTCCCTTGCGCTACTGCCTCTACACCTTCTTCCTCACTGTGGTCACATTCCGAGCCCTAATTCCGAGTTTTCCTTGTTGATTCCTTCTTTGCTAGTTCCTACAGCCTGTTGTTGAGGTTTCTGTTGGAGAGAGAAATTGCCAGCACTAAGATATGGTAAGTCTGTTGGATTTGGGTTTCAGACTTGGTATAGGATATTGTGTTCAGCGGGTGGATGTCTCTGGTTGCAATTTCAGTGTAGCTTCAGTCAAGAATCCGCGACAGCAAGTACTTTCAGCTAGCAATTTCTAGCAGCGAGGTTCACCGGCAGTGAATCCACAAGGGAACATCTAAGATCCGGGTGAGTGTTGGCATTAATCTATGTTTTAGCTTAACTTGTTGTGATTATGGAAGGGTTAGGGTTAATTACTCCATTTTGATTGTGAAATTATTGGCAATAATTAACCTAGTTGGATAAATTGAATTAGCAATGTGGGTTCTTATGGTTTGATTCATTATATAGTAAATTGGTAATTAAAAGATGGATTGGTTATTGGTTTAAGAAAAAGAATTAGTGGATGAGTTGATATTGGTAAATAAGGGGTTAAACTAATCTAAGGAAGATGATGACTTTATTAGGGTTAAACCAGTTTAACTCAAGCTTGGGTGGTAATCAATAATAGTATTCGATTATGATTATCCTAAATAGGTTTAGGGATTTGATTTAGCTATTTAACTCATAAGTAATTAGCTAAATCTATATGTTTGATTTGCAGGACTTTGATCCGAGACGATGTCTCGGCGAGGGATCTATTGCGGATACGATCCTTTCTATTGGAGGCGGGTACCTCTTGACTTATCTTTTATGATATTGTCAATTGGATATGCATAGTATTTTATAGCTACAAGCAATAATCATGTTTGTCTTTGGTATGTCACAGTTTGATACCCATAGCATATTCTGTTTTGTCGCTTGTTATGTAACCATGTTTATACCTTGTGATCATTGCCATGAGTACCTTAGTTCCTAGAGTAAGTGACATGTCATGCTTTATTGAGTTTAGGACTAGATTCTGGATTTTTTATTATCTGGCATGTGTACCTATATTTTTATATCATATCTGATATGTGTACCTAGACCATTTTTCTTTAATCCATGTATATTTATGGTACATATTTTATGGAGGTGGATATGTTCAGGATCTAGGGTTTTTGATTCCTTATCTGACCGGTGTACCTAGACCATTGATTAGGTCCATTTATTTTAGGGTACACATTTTATATATATGGATTGGTATAGGATATTGTCATGCTTAATGTCATGCATCATTCGTATGATTGCATGTTGTGCGATTGTCGGCTCCATTATTGTTGAGCACATCGCCAGTTACATGTATCTGCACACACGACCACTCATGGGTTAGTGGTATATTCAGGCAGGGTGTGTTGCAGAGGTGCTCTGTCAAGGGCTCCGTTGGTCCACTCATGGGTTAGTATGACGCAACGTTGTAGCAGGACAGGGATCCCTCTCCGTCATCATGTACCGGGAGATAAGAGCATTGAGCTCCCCCATTTATGATTTGGAGTAGGAGGATAGGTGTACTCCGACAGCATCCCGTCCACTTGGTCACTCATCAGGAGCAGTGACGTCAGAGTGCACGATTGTCACAGCCCTACCCACTCGGTCTCACCATTATGTGTGAGACGGCTGACTGGAAAGTAGGGGTGACCAGGACATGTCATTGGCATCATACGCATTGATGCATTTATTGCTTGTGCTTGCTGCATTTATTTGTTGCATTTGGTTGGATGCATATGTTTGACATGCATACAGGATATGTGACACTCTCGGTTTGACGACCTTTTGTCTGGATAGGAGTTCCTGGTGAGTACAGCTTCCTCAGTTACCTTTCAGTTTTGCATTTTTCTTATATATGATTAGGAAACTGTATTCCATGTTTATTGCTGTTAGATATATCTTACTAGGCATGTCCATTGGTATTCGCTGAGTTGTTGAACTCACCCCCATTGACACTATATTTTTCAGGTACCAGATTGTTATGGTCGCTTGGGAGTATCCTGGCTACCGGAGTGTGTTTAGCTCTGTACTCCGGTTTTGCTTCTGGAGCGTTGATGTTGTTATGTGATATTTTGTATTAGTTGTTGGTTGTGTAAGCCTAGCCGGCTAGCAGTTTTGTGTTTTGGTTTGTATTTAGTTTCTGTCATTTTCCATTGTATTTTGGTTTTGGTACAGCTGAGTGGGCTTCTTTACATATAACTGCGTGATTGTGAGTATATTCCAGCTGCATGTGGCTGATGTATATTATGTCTGTAGAAATGCTTCAGATTGTCACCCGTACAAGGGAGGTGCTGCGGAAATTTCTTCGGACAGAGACTCCCTCGGGGCGTGACAGTTAAAGTGTTAGATCACAACATAACTAACTTAACCTAATTTATCATTTATCAAAATCTGAGTTAGACCGTCAGTGCTAACCATACTAATAATCTCCCTCTTTTTGATGCAATGACAACCTGGGTTAAGTTAGTGAAAAATAACCAAAAATAAATATATTACATGGTTTAAGTTAGTCTGATTTTAAAGTTTCATTTGGTTTTTTTTAATTAACTTAATCCACCTAACTCTCACCCTTTGGTATTTATCAAAAAATAATAAGCATTGACAAGTGTAAAAAATGGACTAATTAAAGGAAAAAAAATTTTGAACAACAGAAAAATCTTCAGGTATACTAGGGGAGTTTAAACTTATAAAAATAACTTAATAACTTGTTTAAAAATAAAGATTTTCAAAGAAGGTAGAAATGATTTTCAAAATCTACTAATACCACATATTTTTCAAAATTTACTATTTTTTTTATTAGATTTCCAAAATTTTGAAAATGTTAGGACAGAGAGTTAGAATTTCAAAATAAAAAGTTTGAAAATACTTAAACAATATTTTCAAAATGGGAAAAAGTTTTGGAAAGTATTTTGAACATTTTAATGAACAACATTTTGAAATTTGAACAAAATTTGAAGGATGTTTTTTTTAAAAAAAAATATCTTTAAAGAAATTCAAGATTTTCAAAAATAATTTTTAAGTAAAATAATTTTTTAAAAACTATATCAAGTCATTTTCAAAAATTTTGGTAAACTAATTTTTAAAACCTATCTTTTAAAACTTTTAAAGATTAAGGAAGTAAATGAAAATTTTAAAAATAATTTTGCAAAATATTAAAAAAATGTAAGTATTTTGTAAAATATTAATACTCCCCTTGAACCTGATAATATTTTTAAAATAAAACAATTAGAAAGTGTCCTTAATTGTCTAACCATTAGTTACTTACTAACTATCAGAAGATAGCAGTTTTCAATTGATTAGTCAGGTTAAGTTTAGTTGATTCAGTCAATGTTTGACTAAGCTGAATAACTTAACCTGATTACTGTTAGTATGATTCTTTTAATGCCCAGACTTGTATTGATGTACTGATATAAATATCTTTAAGTCCAGGCAATCTGTCTATGCATCTCACCCCTTTTTAAGTTCAACAATATACAAACAAGGTAGTCCTAGTGCGTTGGTGAGATGCTCAAGTTCTAGACCTACAGGAACATGCTTTCTAAGTGTTTGATCTATACTAAGGCTAAAACTGATTTTGAAAATTCTAAAAATAGGAAATTTTAAAAAATATAAAATGTTTTATCCTAGAATTTTAAAGAAAATTTTGAAAATAATTTTGAGAGTAAAGGTCCTAGTCTATTAAGCACTTTACTGATTTATCAAACAGACCAAAACAAATTGTCTATAAAAATCAAGTCAAATATATACAATGCGTAGTAATGTAGTCTGATCAAATATAATCATCGTCAGCTGGTGGTGGTAGTGATCGCTCAGGAGTGTGCAAAGCCTGAAGGATCTGCTCAAATCTGGTGATCATGTCATCTCGGAGAGAAGTGAATCCGGAGGTCATCTCCCCCCGGAGTGCGTTGAAACCATCCAAGACTGACTGTCGAATATGATCGGAGGACTCCTCAAGTCGTGCGAGCTGATCCTCGACCGACAGTGAAGTCGAGGGTTGGGTCGAAGTCGAGGGTTGTGCCAAAGAAAGAGGATGCTCAAAGATCTCTTCAGTCGTGAACTCTAGCCACTCCTCTCCCTCGGCTGGGATATAAAACTCATCTCCCTCGGCTGGAGCAGCTAGCTGCGGCCCGCCTCTCTAGGCTAGGACCCCCTGAGCAGTGATATCTATATGCACTAGAGCTAGTTGACGCTGACTAAACTCGTCATATGCACTAAGGGAGCTAGACGTACCCTGGGTCATATCTACTCCTATGGTGGAAAATATGTATGTCAGGATGTGACAATAGGGCATATAAACCTGACGTTTAGTGACTAGACTGGATGCATGTATAACATTATGAAACATATGTAATGCAATGTCAATGTCTAGACGCTGACAAAGAGCGTACAAAAAGAAAGAGTTGGAGGGTCGCATCATCGCAACGTCGTGAGATGTGATTGGCAAAATACAGGTAGTCAAGACTCGATATAGAATATAGTCCTGGACTGTAAGGACCCGGCCCCTCGGCCCTTTGGGAGGCCCAATTGGTGGCCCATTTGGCGGCCCCTTGGCTGGCCCAACTGGCGACCCCTTATGTCGCCGATCGATGACCCTCGGCCGTGCCGTTACTCACTAGGACTTCTCACCCCTAACCAGTGGATTTTTTCCTTCCCCAGAATTCGAACTCTAGACCTCCAGGCTAAGTACTAGAGTTTATGAATCCTGGTAACCAAGTGAGCGGACGCCCCCAGAGAAGTCCCCAATCTGAGGTATATATACAAACAAAATACATCAGCCACATACGGCTGGAATATATACACAACCACGCAGTTATATAATCAGCCCACTCGGCTGGAATAAGAATAAATACAACCACGCAGTTATATACATATTAAACAACCCACATGGCTGAAAGTAAAACACAACAGAAATCACAAATAACGATCACAAAACCATAATGCACCCAACTGCGAGTCGGCTCGGCTTGACACAACAACCACCACATCAAATCAAATACAAGATACCACAATCGATACTCCAGATAATAGAATACACAAATACAAGAACAAGTACAAAACCAAAATACCAATAGCGTAAAGAATACCAAAATCATAAGATCGTCCTCGAATGTGACGTGGGACTGGTGGACAGGTTCTCCAGGCGACTCTATAAATCCTTTATCTGCTACCTGACGAAATTACCATTATACAGGGTGGTGAGTATAAAGACTCAGCGAGTAATAGACGGATAGTGCATGAGTATAGTAAAGAACTAGAGATACAAAGGTATGCAGTCTCGTAGGGAATAATAGCAGATACTACAATAATTTCATAATAAATGTTCATACCTGAAATCATATCCTAGACTAGTAATAGGTCACAAGTAGCAAAGATCTGCTACAATACTGCTCATACTATAAGGATAGCATGTGAGGTATATGTTGGGACCGAAAAGTAACTAGGGGGGAGGGGTGAATAGCTCGGCGTGCTCTTCGTTGCTTGTTTCTTCAAAGATATGCAACGGAAACCAAACAAGAAACAAAATACAACGCTAACAAGAGGATTTACTTGGTATCCACCTCACAAAAGGTGACTAATCCAAGGATCCACACACTCAAGCACCCTCCACTAATTAAACACTTCTTTACGGTAACTACCAAAGGCGGAGAAGCCCTACAACACTCTCAATACAACAAGATACAAAGAGAAGCAGATACAAGGGAAGCTTACACGGTTTATACAAGAAACTTTAACCTCAGCTTCTTCTTCTTGCTGTAGATCCGCATCTTGACTTGGAAAAACCTCCAAGAACCTTCAAGATCTGGCGGTGAGAACTCTGTGGAGAAGCTCTGGAATCACTGTGTAGATCGGAGCTGAACAGTGCAAGCGTTAGCGGAGAAAGAACTCGACAACGACTTTATTCTACGCCAACGGTCGGATCCTAATCGATTGGATTGCTCCCAATCGATTGGGGAGGCTTTGGATTGATCTGTCGATCGATCCAGAGTGCCTCTGTGCTCCTGGAAATCGCCTGGATCGATCGACCGATCGATCCAGGGCTTATTGGGCAAAATCGTACCTCCTGATCGATCGACCGATCGATTGGAGGCTCTGAATCGATCGGTCGATCGATCCAGAGCCATT
Organism: Zingiber officinale; assembly: GCF_018446385.1. Lineage (NCBI taxonomy): Eukaryota > Viridiplantae > Streptophyta > Magnoliopsida > Zingiberales > Zingiberaceae > Zingiber > Zingiber officinale. Next base: position 73,071,837 of record NC_056006.1, read on the forward strand.
CTGTGTGATCACGAGCTTCTCCCAATCGATTCACTGATCGATTGGGAGGAGACTTGTGCGAGGACTCACCCAATCGATCAGCCGATCGATTGGGCATGAGCCAATCGATCGGCTGATCGATCCAGCTCAAGTTTTTTGCCCAAAATCAAGTCCAAAGTCCCCTAAACTAACATCCGGTTAACCATGACCTGCTGGTACATCATGCCTAGCATCCGGTCACCTTTGACCTGCTAGGACTCCCTCACCAAGTGTCTGGTCAATCCCTTTGACATACTTGGACTTTTCTCCTTGTGCCAAGTGTCCGGTCCTCCATGACCCACTTGGACTTCCACCAGATGTCTGGTCAACTTTGACCCATCTGGATTTCCTGTGCAAAGTATCCGGTCAATCCCTTTGACCTACTTGGACTTCCCAACTGTCTGGCTTCACTCACCAGGTCTTTCCTTACTGCCTAGCTTCACTCACTAGGTCTTTCACCTGGCTTCACTCACCAAGATTTCCCAACTGCCTAGCTTCACTCACTAGGTCTTTCACCTGGCTTCACTCACCAGGATTTCTCAACTGCCTAACTTCACTCACTAGGTCTTTCACCTGGTTTCACTCACCAGGATTTTCACCTAACTTCACTCACCAGGATTTCCCAACTGCCTAGCTTCACTGTTAGGACTTTCACCTGGCTTCACTCACCAGGATTTTCAAGTCAAGTATCCAGTCAACCTTGACCTACTTGACTCTCCTTCACAATCTCCCCACATGAACAATCGCACCTACAATCTCCATGTGTTGTCTACATGTATTGTCAAACATCGAAACCCAAACATCAAGACTCGAGCTTGACCCTATTCAAGCTCAGTCAACCAGGTCAAGCTTGACCTAGGGAATATTGCACCAACAGTATATACATAATACCAATAAGTGAGTCAGTGTCTAAACACATACAACTGATGTATATCTCAATATATGTAAACATAACAGCATAAACAACAACAGCATAAACTAGGAATAACAACATAAGTAAGCAGCTAGCAGCACAAGTATAATAACAACAACGTATGCATGGATGGTCACCCCGCCCAACTCTCTACACCACGACCCCTGTATGGCCGAGAGACCGGATCGATGATAATTGTACGACACTCCAACCGCCACTACTCTTGAGTGACCGAGTGGACAGTTCGCATAGTAGCTATATAGCTACGTAGCAATAGGGCCCCTGCTACTCACTACTCCAGCCGCCACTACCCATGAGCGGCCGAGTGTGGCACGACAGGACAAGCGGCACGCTCTAACCGCCACTACCCATGAGTGGCTGAGTGTGCGGCTCTGGCCAACGACCCTCTCAACCACAAGGGAGACATGGTTGTCGGCATGCATGCAAGGACATGTTGCGTAATATGCAGCAATCATCATATATATAAATAGAAAATGGGTATGCTATATGAAGCCAGCATGCTCAATAAGGTATGTAAACGTACAACATACAAAGCAGGTAAACATGATAACTAGTATCCATATATCCAATATCTAACATCTAGTATCAAGTATCTAGTATCTGGTATTGAATACTTAATATCTAGTATATGGTACTGGTATATGCTAAATATTGTAGATAGCAACGTGAGACTGTATAGAAACAGAAATGAGTAGCTCAAAACTTGAGTGGAAGTATCAAACGCAGGAAAAATAAAAGTGAAGTCAAGATAAATACAGTATTTATCTTAATATAAAGCTCATGCACTAGGGTCACAGTACTAAAGAGATAAAGCAAGAAGTTCCCGCTTTTATCTGTCTATCGTATAAGACTAAAACCCATGTCATGACACTCATCTCGAATTAACGTCCTACAAATCACGTGATGTACAATTTAGCTAATTTCATAAACAACAGCTAGCTAAATCCAACCCAACTTAATTATGCAAAATCCTAATCCAACTATGAACCTCGTTTCACCCAAATCTATTGGTTAAATTAGATTTAACTCAACCTCATCGACCCTTTAATCGATTCATATGGCAAACCATTTACTAACAAGTCAATTCAAGATAAATCCCCATAATCCAATAGATTTAACTACATATATATCAATGCTAATCACTCACCGGAATTAATGGCTCCACCAATGACTCATAGCTAGTATAACTCTCTGCCAGAGAAGATGAAATCACTGTCCCTCCTAATCAAACATACGAATAATAACCAAATTAATATTTAACCAACCTCTAATCAACAAATCACATCTGATTATCTAACGAATCAACCAAACTTAGGTTAAGTAATTTGTTACCCATGGCTGCCTCTTCTTCTCCAGGGTTGTTCACTGATCCGACAACTACTCACGGAAGATGGTGGCTGACGACAACGTTGATGACACGAAAAGAGACAACAAGAGAAGCTAGGCATTTCATCAAGCATAGGATCTGCACCACCAATATGACTAATTAAGCAATACATCAATACAACAGCAATGTTAACAAGAACGTCCAAGTCACAACCAACCTTAGCAACACATCCTTGATGACAAGGTGTGTGATCGGAAGGAAGTGCAAAGATGGTGAGCTTGCTGGGACAAGGGTTGCGGTACCACTCCAGTGAAGGGATCCGTGTGATGGGGAAAAGTACTATGGCTTAGCAATAGAGATCCCTCCAGTGGCAATCTCCTTTACTCGGCCTGGTCCTCGAGAGGGGGGGGGGACAACCCTGCCTTCCTTTGCGTCGAACCTCCCTTCCGGTGGCAGTGGCACCCGATGATAAGGCGGCGGCGCACAGATCTGATGCGATCGGACGCCCTCAAGTAGAGGTGGAATCGAGTGTTCGACTCCCGGCGAGGCTGGGTGTCCACGGCTAGGTCTGGGAAGGCGATGGCGAGATCTGCGCCAACGACGAAGAGGAGGACTCGGCTTGGGTCGGTGTTGAGGGGCGGCCCGTGAGAGTCGACGGCGATGCTGAGGAGGTGGAAGAAAGACCCCGGCTGGATCGGAACTCGAGTGGGCGCCGATGATCTGAGGATGATCGGCGTCGATCGGGCGGAAGAGGGGGAAAGAGTCGGCGTGAGCGGAGAGAAGGGATCGGGCGGAGTGAAGAAGGAATAGAGAAGATATCGGCTTATAAACCTAGCCTAATTAAAACTTAGGTTAAGTTAATTAAATGCTAAGTTCATTCCTCAATCAACTACCACTAAAGGGTATTCCAAACAGGCTTTCTCTAAATTCAATAATTGATCACCTTAAAATATGTCAAACGAGCTCCAAAAATTTTCAGAAAATTTCTAAAAATTCCTAAAAAATCCAATAAGATTATTTGTCCAATAATCTTATTATTTAATTATTATTTGGACATCATATTTTACATGGACCCTAAGAGAGAGTGACCTAAAGTCCGTCACTGTAGGTAGTCTCTCCTCCCCAAAGAAATACATATAGATATCATCTAATGTAATATGAGAGTAGGTCTCGCCAAATGGTAAATCTCTACTAGAGTAATATAAAAATAGGCATGCTGACCTCCTAAATCCTAAACTATTATATAATAAGGTGGGGGAAAAATAAAAATCCTTTCCATCAACTTTAGTGGAGTAGGTCAGGTCATCTATCTTTCCTAAGTTATTATAGAACTGAGCATATCACACCTCGGGGAAGTCCCTGTCCGAAAAAATTTTGACAGCACCTCCCCTATACGGGTGACAATTTGAAACATTTCTACAGACACAATATACATCAGCCACAGGCGGCTGGAACATACACACAACCATGCAGTTTATATGCAGCCTACTCGGCTGATACCACAAAAATACAACCACGCAGTTATATGTAAATCTAACAACCCACTCGGCTGTACCAAAACCAAACACAGCGGAAATCCAATAGACAACACATACAACTATAAACGAAGACTGCTAGCCGGCTAGGCTTACACCACACAACAACACAACATTCCGGAAACAAAACCAGAACACAAAGCCAAATACACACGTATCATATACCAAGATAAAAATAAACAAAATTTCGGAGACTGGTCTTCTAATGTGACGTGGGGATCGGCAGGTAGGATACTCCAAGCAACTCCATTAATAACTAGGTACCTGAAAAAGATAGTGTCCACGAGGGTGAGTTCAACAACTCAGCAGATACCAGTTGACATGTATAGTAAGATATAACAGACAGTAATAACTATGGAGTACAGACTCTTGGACAAAAGCTGGAAATGCATAATAGAATAGGTTGAAGAGAACTGTACTCACGTCAGACCGAGAGTATCATAAATCCGGTATGCATGTCAAACATATGCATCCATCCAAATGCAGCACATAAGTTCAACAAACACAATCAGCATATGCATCAATGCATATGATGTCAATGACATGGTCACCCTTGATGTCAGTCAGCCATCTCACACACAATGGTGAGACCGAGTGGGTAGGGTTGTGACAACCGTGCACTCTGACATCACTGCTCCTGATGAGTGACCGAGTGGACGAGATGCTGTCGGAGTACATCTATCCTCCTACCCCAAATCATAAGTGGGGGAGCACAATGCTCTCATCTCCCGGTACACGATGACGGGGAGGGATCCCATCGTGCTACCACGCTGCAGTACACTACCCATGAGTGTCCCAGCGGAGCACCACCGAGCAAACTGACGTGCTACCACGCTGCGTCACGCTACCCATGAGCGGACCAATGGAGCACCGACAGTGATGAAACTGGTTATGTGCTCAACAATAATGGAGCAGACTAACGCGCAGCATGCAATCATGCGAATGATGCATGACACTAAGCATGGCAATATCCTGAACCAATCCACATATATATAAAAATGTGTACCCTAGTATCAATAAGTCAAATCCACAAATCTAGGGTATACAGGTCCGCTATGGTATAAATAAAAATCTAGGTCCTGAACATCATAAAGTAGGGTATGACGCTACCTCTATAAACAAATATATAATCATGTGAGTACTAACATAAAATGCATAATAGATGAGCTAACAAGCATATAACAGGTATCCGGTAGTGACATATCGAAACAAGGATAAACATAATTATTACTAAAGGCTATAATCTACTAAACATATCAACATGACATTATCAAAGATAAGTCAAGGTACCCGCCTCAAATAGCAAGTCCAATCCAGTCAAATCCAACATCGAGATGCTCGTCTCGCGTCAAAGTCCTGCAACCACATAATGCATGGTACAACTAGGTCAAATATGAACTACTGAGCTAAATCTATCCTGAACCAAATAGCTAACTTAACCCTAATCTGAATTGAGATCCATTCTTGTTAGTTCAATTAAGTTTAACTCAATCCATGAACCCTTATCATCCTACAACTCACCAAATTTGTCGTAGCTAAGGGTGGCTCACAACTGAAAGGGTTTTCACCATCGAAAGATGATCTACTGCTGCCCACTCTGTTCCTGCTAACATAATAATTCCAAATCAACTAATCCAATCTATCATTTCAGAAATGAAATGAAATTCTACACACTTCTTACCCCTATCCAAATATGTAGCCACTCCGTGAAGGATCCAGTGGCTGTTGTGATGAAGAGGAAGCTCTCCATGCTATCCCACAACCCTTCAGAAAAGAACTTCACTGCTGGAATCTACTTCCCTACCCTGATCACAAAGAACATGTTCACCTAAGTGTATGCATAATGATCAGATTCCTCATCTCCAACAACAGTTTAATCCTGTTGATACCAAACATATCCATGAGTTGCTTATGCATCCAACCAGTAGGCAATTAGGGTTTTAAAATCTTAGAGATCAAGAGCATAACTTACCCAAATTCGCAAGTGGTGGATGGTGGTACAAGCTGTCCACAGAGGTTACAGTTGCTTCCTCCCTGCCTTCACTTCCTAGCCCTTAATCCAATTCTCAGCAGTGTAGAGAACCGAAAGGCGTGCAGCGTCAAAGATAGGCTTATGTCTGCCGGTGATAGATTTGAGACCACAGCGCTCGCAAGGATGAAAGAAGGTGATCGAGTTGCTTGAGATGGATCTGCATCCCCTGGTGCTCGCGTGTTCGGAGGATGAAGAGAAATCGGGTCTAGGGCTAGGGCACAGAAGGGTTGCGAGCAAGCATCTGAGAGGTTGGCCGTCGGTGATCGAGTCATGGCGGTTGGGTTCGGCTAGGGCACGACATCGACGATCAGGGTCGGCGTCGACGTCGCGCAGAGGAGAGGAGAAGAACTTGACACAGAGGAGGCGACCGACTGTCGTTGCCAGGGCAGAGGGAGAGGAGGTGACAAGGTGTCACGGGCGGCGTCATCGGGTTGACGATGGCGACGGTATGGGGAAATGAAGAGAAGACACCATGAGGGGAGGAGAGGAGAAAAGAAGGGAAGTTGGGGAAGTGATCGGGCACGGCGTGGAAGAAGGGAAAATAAAAAAAAAATTGAAATAAGAAAAGAAAAGCAAAAGGAAAATTTAACTTTTCCTCGTTTAAATGAGGTAGTCTAAACAGGCTTTCCCGGGACCCAGTTTTATCCCCGTAAACTCGTCCATACGATATCCGAAAAATTTCCAAAAATTCTGAAAAATTCCCTTAGTATTATATGCTCTTTTTCGGTATTTTACAGAGCACATAATTCAAGATTTATTGCATAACTACAGTAAACCAGTTTTTCTAACTGGTAGCTAGTGCTTAATAACCTGGATGATAGGGGTGCAATACTGGGTGAAAAAGGTCCTACTTAAGTATCTAGATTTCAATGGAACATATGTATGCTGTAAAGATGACAATCTAAGCGGCTCAGAGGGGAACCTAGCATCAGTAGATGGGGCATTGCTAGGTCTAGGGTCAACATGTCGTTTCTTCCTAATGTTTAAACAAACATACATGCATAAATATAAAAAAAACGCATATAAATAAGTGTTGAGGCAATATACTAGGATAGATTATACCTAGGATGTAACGACCCCCCTTCTTACTACTACTACTCTCTAAGGATGACCGTTACTTAACTACTAACTCTACTTAACCGGTATGATTAAATATCACATGGAAACCCTACCGAAAAATTTCGGCAAAATCTCCCCTGTACCGGTGACCAAATCTATAATACAAACATAGTATACGCAGCCACAGACGGCTGGAACATATTTTCCACAACCACGCAGTAATAAAAATCACAATAAAAACAAAGAAACTACTCTAGCAATAGCAATGACTACAGCACTCCACAAATTATAAAAGAGACTAGCTAGACATGCGAAAATAAACTCAACTACAATCCCAAATTTAATATAACATTAAAAGAAAACTAAAACCAGAGTCTTGACAATTTTTGCCAGCTAATTCTGGATCTCTCCACAGTCCAGACATCACACACCTTCATCACCACCACCATCCTGTCGTCTCCCTTTCATACCTTAGCTTTTCCTTTATCTGCAGTAGGAGGAAAGAAAACAAAACTATAAGCGAAAACGCTTAGTAAATACTAATCTATCTCACAAAAACTCGAAGTGCATAAAAGAAATGCAATAATACTGAAACTGAAATGCTAAAGCAAAGCTGCATGTACTCATGGTATACAGAAATAAAACTGAATACTAAACATGCTCACTAACTGATAGGAAAGTAATGAAACAACTACTGTAGGCTTAGAATTAAAGAACTAAACTTTTATTGATTCTAAGCATAAACTTGTTTCATTTTCCTATATCCTTATACTAGAAATTAATCTTTTAATTTCTCTTTTACTTTCTTCTTCTTTTTCTTCTTACTTTTCTTATACTAGAAATTAATCTTTTAATTTCTCTTTCACTTTCTTCTTCTTGTTCTTCTTTTCTTTTCTTATACTTTTCTTTTCTTTTCTTTTCTTCTTTGGGCCCAGGCTTAGTACTATCTTTATTTTGCGCGCTCTCTAATAGTAACTAAGGTAGCGAGCCTCTAGTCCTATGAGATAAAGACCTTGGTCTTACCAGGGCCAAGACCTTGGAATTGGTCACCTGGATTTGTTTAACGACAACCTTGGAAGTCGGGTACTAGCCTCTTACTTTAGTTTACTTGTTATCTCTTTTTAACTAGACCTTGGTTTTTTTTTCTTTTTACTCAGTTTTCTCATAATCCTTAATTAGAGTTTATTGGAATCCTTTAGATATACCTAACAAGTGTAGGATTACAATTAACTAAGCAAGCTATAAAAACAATACAAGGGAAACAAATCTAAACTCTCTCTAAGCATGTTATAAAACAAAGCAATAGAAAAGCAAATCTGAACTTTCTAAACATGCTGTAAAACAAAGGAAAAGAAGGCACATATGAACTTACCAATCATGCTCTAGAATAGAGCAAAAGAGAGCTAGTTTGAACTTTTAAAACATGTTGTGATAAGAGCAAAGAAAACTAATCTAATCTTACCAATCATGCTATAAAATAGAGCAAAAGGAAGCTAATTCAAACTTGCTAATTATGCTATAAAATAGAGCAAAAGAAAGCTAATTCAAACTTGCTAATCATGCTGTAAAATAGAGCAAAAGAGAGCTAATTTAGACTTACTAAACATGCTGTAAAATAGAGCAAAAGAAAGCTAACTTGGACTTTCTAAACATGCTGTAAAATAGAGCAAAAGAAAGCTAACTTGGACTTTCTAAACATGCTGTAAAATAGAGAGCTTATTTAGATTTCCTAAGCATGCTGTGATAAAAGCAAAAGAAAGCTAATCTAACCTTACTAATCATGCTACAAAATAGAGCAAAAGAAAACTAATTTGATCTTGCTAATCATGCTACAAAATGGAGCAACAGAAAACTAATTTGATCTTGCTAATCATGCTACAAAATGGAGCAACAGAAAACTAATTTGATCTTGCTAATCATGCTACAAAATGGAGCAACAGAAAACTAATTTGATCTTGCTAATCATGCTACAAAATGGAGCAACAGAAAACTAATTTGATCTTGCTTAATTATTAGCAATGGATAATTGCTCATGCTTTACTATCAGCAAACAAAAACTAAACAGCATACGAAAAATCTAAACAACATGCTAAGCCCATTCAAATTTCCTTCTCCTCTTCTTTAACAAACCCATGGCAGCAAAGGTAGATTAACCAAGCTAGGGCAGCAAAAGGAAATTAACCAACAAAAGAAAATTATCATTGATAACCCAGATTCGAATCTACTCATGCTCATCTAATGGCAAAGACTTCAAAATTATAATGACGGAAAGAAATAGGGCTGTTCATATTCAAGAATAGCACTAAAACTAATATTGTCATTTAGATAACCTGCTGATCATGCCTACTAATTGACCAAGATTACCTAACTTGAATAGCTAAAGATCAAGGGTTGTTTATGCCCATCTGCGTGGCCCAAAAAAAAAAAAGAAAACAACTTGCTGGAATTTATGGGCAGTAGGTAGATGTACAAGGAGACAACACTGAAATGCTACAGAACTTAAAACAGGAAACAGAAATTGCTACTAAAATGCTGGAAATTCAGTAAGCACAGAACCTAGAGAAGGAAAACAATCTTACATGCTTAACTTAAATCATTCATCTTCTTCCTATAAGACTCACAGCAGAAAATTAAAGAAACCAAAAATCTTTACAACGTGCTTTGAATTCAACATGAACAAAGAACACAATTTCTTGACCTTAACATGCTATGCTCATGAAAAGGAAAGGGCAACTTGCTGTGAAGCCCAAATACTAAGTCTAGGGTTCATGCTAGGCCTCGGAAGCAAGGAAAAATCAAAACGGAAAACCCAAAACAACTCCTACCACAGGTGAGTAGTACTTACTCCTTGTTCTTGCACTTACAACCGAGAAGGAGGAAGGGGCGGCTAGGGTTCCTGGTGGAGCTCTAAATCTCGATCTCCTCTTGTGCTCGCGGGCTCTCTTCGACGGGAGGAACTCGGATCCGCAAGGTTCGCCGGAAGAAGCCTTCGCCGGCCGCCGGGGAAAGGAAAACCTAGCTCCCTTTGCCTTCCACCCGAGCCCGCCGTCGCACACGCAGAAGCAGAGGAGAAGAAGAAGTTTCGGTTCGGGGAAAAGAGAACTTAAGCTTCTTTTAAATCTAGGGTTTTCCCATATAACTATACTTTAAATCTTTTTCTCTCCATACTTAGTTAACAAAGTGCTTGCAGCTCGGTTGGTTTGCTGTGTCCAGTTGGGTTTGGTTCGGCCGGAGGTCACGGGTTCGAGCCTTACCTTTAACGGTTTTTGTCAAAATTTCTTTCTTTTTGTAAACATACTAAACGACCTCCAAAAATTACGTAAAAATACTCTAAAAATTTCTAAAAATCTCTAGAATATTTTAAAAGCATTTCCAAATATTTTTATAAACATTTGGAACTCGAAATAGGAAAAATTAGGTCGTTACATAGGAGGCATTTTCGAAGGTTGTGGAGGGGAAAATGATGAAAAATGGAGCTGGAAGGTGCCTTGGTGTGGTTGAAATCGTGGAAGAATGCGAACAGACATGACCTCTGTTCATTGGAAAATTCCAGCTTGAAGGCGCCTTCAATCCATATTAAGGGTGCCTTCCATTACCCATGGAAGGCGTTTTCTATCAGTGGAAGGCGCCTTCCACCACTTTGGCGGGATTTTTCCCGCCGCTCCCAAAGGCGCCTTCTGTCGATGTTGGAGGTGCCTTCCAGAGGCGCCCTCTTGGGTGCCTTCCGCATTTTTTTTAAGTAAATAAAAATTTAAGTTAAATTAATTTTTAAGTTAAATTAATTTTTTAAAATAATAAATTTAAAATTTAAAATAATTTTTTTTTAAAATAATTTTTAAGATAATTTTTTAAAATAATTTTTAAAATAATTTTGAAAATGATTTTTAAGTTAAAATAATTTTGAAAATGATTTTTAGGTTAAAATAATTTTGAAAATGATTTTTTAAGTTAAAATCATTTTGAAAAAGATTTTTAAGTTAAAATAATTTTGAAAATTATTTTTAAGTTAAAATAATTTTTAAAATGATTTTTAGGTTAAAATAATTTTGAAAATGATTTTTTAAGTTAAAATATTTTTTATTATAATGTTAAGTTAAAATAATTTTTTAAATAATTTGAAATTGAATTTTGAGTTTAATCTAATTTAATTTAATTTAAATTTAATTTAATTTATATTTAATTTATATTTAATTTATATTTAATTTATATTTAATTTAATTTAATTTTGATCCTTAGTCATCTCACCCGATCTAGATTTTCAATTAGGGAATCCTATAATTTTTTTGAGATGAACTTAACTTCAATTTTTAGGGTTTGGTTTAACTTTGTGTTAGATTCAGGTTTAGCTTTGGACTCAACAAACAGACATTTTTTGAGTAAACTTCTGGGCTATGGTGAGTCACCTGGACATCATTAGAGTAACCATGCTTTCGAGGTTTTTCAAATAACCCTATCCACTGAACTTAGTACAAAATCTTGGTCTAACTAGTTACGATCCTTAAGGCATAGTTTCAGTTAGTTCCACTCAGCCAAATGCACTAGGTCGAAGTCATATCTTCATAGACATGCATAGACTAAGCTTCCCTAACCTACTATCATCTAAAACTTCACCAGTACCGTAGGTCAAGTTAAACTTAGTCTCTTTTTAAGCTAATCTTAATTACTCTGCTGGGTAGGTTATTTTTGGAGGTGCCAACTAATTTGGAGCCTCCCTTGAATTATTAATTTAAATTTTAGTTTTGGGTTTATGTCGATTACTTTTATAATTATAATATACTTGATTATAATTTTGATTTAAGTTGGTTTTATGGTTATTTCTATTTTTTTTATTTTGGTTTAGTTGATTTAATTTTTTAGTTAGAATTTTGAATTTGGTTTTTGGATTTTACATAATATATTTTATTTTTAGGTATATAATATTGATTAATTCCCACTTGCATGGTTAAACACGCTTTTCGGAACCCAAGCTTTGGTTTTTTTTTTATTTTGAGATACAAGTGAAATAAACGATTTATTTGTTGAGCTAGACTTGTATCTAAGTCCAGATTTGTTGTATACTCCTTTTTGATTATTTAATATTAGGTCCAAATTTTTAGATCTAGTTGTGAACTTTTCTAATAACCCTTTAAGTTTGTTAATTTCAATTTTTAGTATTGAATTTTCCTCCTCAAGTTTTACGACTTGATTTGAATTTGATTTTTCAATTTATTCCTTAAGTTGTTGGTTTTCCTCAAGGAGCAATTTATTTTGATTTTCTTGTTCAATTAATTTTCTATTTAAACATGCAATTACTTTAAAAAACTTTTTTGATTACATTAAATTTTACCTCCTCGGAATCTTCGGAAATGAGTACGGACTCTTGGCTTGATTCAGGTTTGGACCCGTCGTCCGATTCGTCCTCTGATTCTAATTCGTCGGCCATCAGTGCGAGGTAGCTTCAGTGCTTTTTCTCTTCGGCTTCCGATTCCTCTGAAGACAATTCGTCCCACGTTGCTTTGAGTGCCTTCTTCTTAGTTGTCTTGGTTTTGTCGTTCTTCAGCTTTGGGCACTCGTTCTTGTAGTGACCCTTCTTGTTGCATCCGAAGCAGGTCACATTCTTTGGTTCGGTAGTGGAGTTGATCTTTTGTAGGTCTTTTCTGCTGAAGTTTTTCTTTCTCCTGGTGAACATCTTCCTTACCAAGTTTTCCAGGTGTTCTTCGTCTTCTAAGTCTTGATCAGACTCACCTTCAGATTCAGGAACGGTTCTTGACTTTTCCATAGAGGAACCTACAAAAAGAGCAACACCTTTCTTGATTCTGTCGTTAGTTTGCTCGTGTAGTTCAAGTTCACAAAATAATTCATCTAATTTTAACTTTGAAAGATTCTTTCAAATCTTATAGGCATGCACGATGAACACCCACAATGCATTTCGAGGAAACGCATTTAGGGCGTACTTTATTAAATCACGGTTCTCCATTTGGTGGTTGATCGTCTGAAGCCCGTTGAGGATGTCTTTGATCCTCGCGTGGAGTTGACTCACCTATTCTCCTTCTTACATTTTTATATTAAATAATTTATTTAAAAAAGATCATGTTTTGTTACCTTAGCATAGCTAGTTCCTTCATGCAGTTCGATGAGCTTGTCCCATAGTTCCTTCATATTTTCGTGTAGGCTCACTCGGTTCAGCTCCTCCTTTGTTAGCTCGCATTGTAGTGTATTGAGCACCTCGAAGTCGATCTGGGTTTTCTTCTTCATTTCTAGATTCCAATGTTCCGGGTCCATTAGGTTTTCGGAGTTTTCGACAAGTGCCTTGTAGCCTCTGGTGACGCTAAACCACTGGTCGAAATTGGTCTTCAAGTAGACTTTCATTCATTTCCTCCAGTATGGGAAGTCATTGCCACTTAATAGGGGAGGTCAGATGGTGCTGTAACCTTCGGTCTGGTCCATGAATCCTGCATACAAAGAGAGAAAAAGAGAGAGAGTCCCAAGACTTGGTCTTGGATTAGTAGTGTGGGAGGAAAAAAATATTACGGCTGAATTGGTGTTTCACCAATTTAGTTTAATTTGAAATGAAGAAAATGTTTCCAAAAAGGTAATAATACCAATTTGGAATATATCGAAAAAACTGAAAATCGAAAAAGAAATAAAATAAAAGTTTCACCGCCATTATTTGATTGGTGGTTGCATCAAATCATAGCGGTACCGGCTCTGATACTACTTGTTGGATCGTGAAAACGCTAAACGGGGGTGAATAGCATTTGTTGAAAATTATTATTGAGTAAGCAGTAGAAAGTAAATAACAAAAGCAAAACTAAAAAAACACGAGCGATTTTTACTTGGTTGGAAGCCTTCGGTGACTCCTACTCCAAGGCCCAGGTCTTGCAGACCTATCTATGGGCAATCCACTAAAAATCTCTTCTAGTACCCCTGGAAGAGAGAGTCGAGTACACAAGAATTAGGTTAAGTGCAACAAACTACACTTACCCTTTTATAGAAATTAAGTACAGAAAAAAAAAACTGTTAACAACACTCTTATAGGAATGAAAATGATGCGCTTCGTATTGACGTCTATCTGCCGGGCGTGATCGGAACTTCTAGGATCAATCATCAGGCTTAGCAGCTTCTTGGTAGTGTTGTAGCAACAACATGAAGCAGTCGGAGGCTCAGAGGTGCGCGTAATAGCTCGTATGTCGTTGATCTTTCAAAGCCTCCTTGAAACAGCCTTATAAAGGGCTTGGATGGCGCCTTCTAAAAGCCTTGAAGGCACCTCCAATGTGATAAAAATTTATCCCAACTTCACTACACCTTATCTGCGAATCAGTCAAAATTTACTGTAACGACCCGCCTTCTACTAACTAAGCTGTAAGGCCGGACCGTCACATTATGCTGTGCTAAACTATATCCATGACCATCACTAAATCTAGATGCGGAAGCTATACTAATTAAAACTTTGTTAAGCTCTTATCATTTCTTTATTCTATATGTGCTAAGGGGTGAAATCTAAACTATTCATGACATATTTTACATCCCCATGGTCAAGGAAATGAACTAAGGGTCTTCCGGCTGTTGTCAGGCCTCCCAATCGATCCATGGATCGATTGGAATGGTCTAATCGATCCAGTGATCGACCCAGCATGCTACAATATGTGGAACTTAGGTTGGATCGATCCAGTGATCGATCCAGCACGCTACTGTGCTCGGGGCAATATTCTGGATCGATCCAATGATCGATCCAGGGCTTTCTGTTCGTGACGAAGGCATCCGGATCGATTCAGGAGCTTACTATTTGCGGTACGAACTTCTAAATCGATCGGCCGATCGATTGAGAAGCCTCCAATCGATCGGCCGATCGATTGGGGTTTCTGATTTCAGCACTGTTTCGTGCCTCCATCACACATACAAGTTCTAAAACAACTGGGAACATTCTAACATCACATAAACAATGTTCTAAGCATGGTAGAGTGCATAATTTACTAATTCATGAAATTTAACATACTAAGGTGCGGAATAATAAAATGCTAACAGTTCTAATGTTCAAAACAAAACTCGCTGCAATTCCCTAAGTTCTTTGTTCCAAGTTCCATCCACACACATCTTCATCATTGCATTGACCTCCAGCCTCCGCTAGTCCATCTTCCCTTTACCTTTATCTGCAGTATAAGGAAAATAGTATCTGTAAGCTTGAGAGCTTAGTAAGAAATCATCTACCTCACTAAAACATGCACACGATGCAATTTATGTTTTTAAAACATGCTATTTGGAAAAACATACTGAAAATGCTAAGCATGGCATGTCATACAACACATAGGACTAAGAAACTGATAATGACAATAAGATCTAATCATAAACTATTATGTTGTATCAACAGGAACTAAACTGATACAAAAGCTGAATTAAGCTAATACTAATCTGATGCTAAAGCTGTACTGAACTCACATAACTATTTTGTGATGTTTGAAAACTATATTCATAGGTAGATCAAAATAATAATCATGCTGCTGTTTGGGCCCGACAACTGTACTTGCTATGCGCGCATCCCTAATTAGACCCGGGTTTGCAAGTCCCGAATTTAGTAGGGTTACTAGGTTATCTGAACCTAGGGACGACTGTGGGAGCCCAACCCAATGGATATCTAATCCAGTACAGTGCCACTGATAAAGTAAAATACTGAACATAGTTAGTTATTGCTTGTCTTGCTCTTTCTAGGTTATCTGAACCTAGAGCTAGGTTGTCTGAACCTAGAGGCGACTGTGGGAGCCCACCCATTATACATCTAGTCTCATAAGAGCTGTAGCAAGACTAAATAAGCTGTAAAAATACTTCTATTGCATTTATCTAAGCTAATAAAATGCCTAAGTTGCATTTTAACTGTGCTAATAATTTAATCGAACACTTGGTATGCGTTAGTTCGCATCCTTTGTGCCGAAAGTCTACATACCACTAAACTGAAGCATAAAATTCATACGGAAGCTACTTATACGGCAGGTGAGGGGTTCCTTACCTCATGTTCGGATTTTCTTACGAATCTAATCGCTAGGTTTTCCGGAGGAGAGATCTCTTCGACGATCTTCTCGCGTCTATGCGTTCCTCTCGCGGAGGGGAGCGTCCTCATGTCGGAGTCATCGCCGGAAAGTACCCCTATGGCCCTAGGGATGGAACCCTATGTGTGCTTGTGATTGGCGCCGAGAGAAGAAGAGGAGAAGGGGCGGCGGGGCTAGGGTGAGGGTGAGGAAAAGTTACGTTAAAAATAACTCTTCACTTATTAATTCCCTATTTATATTAAGTGGTTAATTTCGTCCAACTCTAATATAAATTTAATTGCCTCCCTTTTCTTTCAGCATGGCCCTGCTGGGTTCACTTGGTTACTGGAGTCCGCTATAAGTCGTAGGATCCAATAGGTCACGAGTTCAATTCCCGCGTAGGCTATTTTTCGTTTTCTATTTATTTTTGCTACTTTCTCTATTCTAAAAATTCCATAAAAATATCCTAAAATTCCAGAAAAATACTAGGATATTTCTAATAATTATTTTGAGAATTTTCGGGCGTTACAATCCCCCATACCTTATAAAAAGTTCGTCCTCGAACTTAGAATAACTCTGGGTACTTCTGTCTCATACTAGCTTCTGTCTCCCATGTTGCCTCTTCTGTTGTGTGATTTTGCCAAATGACTTTTACTAATGGTACCTCCTTGTTCCACAATTTCTTAATTGCTCGGTCTATTATCTGAATAGGCCGACTATCATAGCTGAGGTCTTCGCGTACTGGTACAGACTGGGGCTCAATCACCTAGGTGGCATCTGGGATATGCTTCTTCAGCATAGAGACATGAAATACATTATGGATGGCTGACATCTCTTGGGGTAGCTCTAACTCATATGCTACCTTGCCAACTCTGCTAGTGATAAGATATGGTCCCACATATCTGGGACTTAGTTTGCCCTTCTTCCCAAAACGCATTACTCCCTTCATGGGAGCTACTCTGAGGAACACTGAATCCCCAACTGAGAACTCTAAAGGTCTGCGCCGTGTATCAGCATAGCTTTTCTGGCGGTTCTAGATCTGTCTGAAGTTCTAGTTCCTTCTGTTCACCACTCTCATACCAGCAGATTGGAGATCTACACCTCCGCCCGTAGAGAGCCTCGTAAGGTGTCATGCCGACAGTGGCCTGATAACTGTTGTTGTATGCAAATTCTGCTAAACTCAGATATTTGCACCAACTTCCTTTAAAATCTAGGGCACATGCTCGGAGCATATCTTCGAGTACCTGATTTACTCGCTCCGTCTGACCATCTGTCTGAGGATGGAAGGCTGTGCTAAACTTTAACTTAGTGCCCAAAGCTGACTGTACACACTCCCAGAAGTGTGATGTGAACCTACTATCCCTGTCTGAAATAATGGTTCGTGGGACTCCATGTAATCTAACGATCTCCTTGAGATACAACTGTGCTAGCTGCTCCATGGAGTAGGATATCCTGATAGTTAAGAAGTGGGCTGATTTAGTCAACCTGTCGACTATTACCCAGATGGTATCAAAACCATTCGTGCTTCTGGGTAATCCCACTATGAAATCCATAGAAATGTCTTCCCACTTCCATTCTGGAATCTGAATAGGCTACAAAACTCCTCCTGGTCTCTGGTGTTCTGCCTTGACCCTCTGACAGGTTAGACAGGTGCTGACATATCTAGCGATGTCTCTCTTCATCCCAGACCACCAAAAATGTTTCTTCAAGTCCTGGTACATCTTGGTGGAGCCAGGATGCATCTTTTAGGGAGTTTTGTGAGCCTCATCTAAAATCTTTCTCCGTAGTTCCTCCTGATCTGGAACACATAATCTGTCACCGAAGTACAATACCCCACTATCGGACACTCTAAATTCTCTACTTTCTGATTCTGCTATCCCTTGCTTGATTTTCTGAATTTCAGGATCTTGTTCCTGAGCTGTCTGGATGTCCCCAAGCAAGGTAGACTCTAATGTCATAGTAGAGAGCTGCCCAACTATGAGTTCGAGACCGAGATCTGTGATCTCCTTCTGTAGGGGCGGTGACATGGCTGCTAAGGATAGTAAGGTAGCACTGGACTTTCTGCTAAGTGCGTCTGCTACCCTATTGGCTTTCCCTGGGTGGTAGAGGATGTCTATATCATAGTCTTTGACCAGCTCTAGCCATCTGCGCTGTCGCATATTCAGATCCTTCTGAGTGAAGAAATACTTCAGACTCTGATGATCTGTATACACTCTACACTGAGCTCCATACAAGTAGTGTCTCCAAATTTTGAGAGCGAACACCACTGCTGCAAGCTCAAGGTCGTGAGTGGGGTAATTCCTCTCATAATCCTTGAGTTGTCTGGAGGCATAGGCGATCACCTTGCCATTTTGCATCAGCACTACTCCTAGTCCCAACTTAGAGGCATCACTATAAATGTCAAAGTTGTCTGTGTTCTCTGGTAGAGCTAGAATGGGTGCACTGGTCAGTCTTCTCTTCAACTCGCTGAAGCTGTTCTCGCAGTCCTCTGTCCACTGAAATTTTCTGTTCTTCCTGGTGAGAGCTGTCAGTGGGGAGGCTATCCTGGAGAAGTCCTCTACGAATTTTCTGTAATAACCTGCTAATCCCAGAAAGCTTCTGATCTCACTAGCGTTCTTGGGTCTTTTCCAGTTACTCACAGCTTCTATCTTACTGGGATCTACCATGATACCATCCTTTGAGATGATGTGACCTAGGAAGGACACCTGATCTAACCAAAATTTACATTTCATGAACTTGGCGTACAGCTGGTTCTGCTGAAGGGTCTGCAATACTATTTTCAGGTGCTTTGTGTGTTCTTCCTAAGTTCCTGAATAGATAAGGATGTCATCGATGAATACGATGACGAACTTATCTAAGAATTCCCTGAACACCCTATTCATGAGGTCCATGAAAGTAGCTGGAGCATTTGTCACGCCAAAGGGCATGACTACAAACTCGTAGTGTCCATATCTAGTCCTGAATGCTGTCTTGGGTATATCCCCTTCTTTAACTTTCACCTGATGATAACCTGATCTGAGGTCTATCTTAGAGAACACTGCTGCTCCCTTTAGCTGATTGAATAGGTCATCTATTCTGGGAAGAGGATACCTGTTCTTGATTGTGATTTGGTTCAGCGCTCGGTAATCTATACACAGGCGCATGCTCCCGTCTTTCTTCTTCACGAACAATACAGGCGCTCCCCATGGTGAGTGACTAGGGCGTATGAAGCCCTTGTCAAGAAGCTCCTGTAATTGCTCATGAAGTTCCTTCAGTTCTGCTGGAGCCATGCGGTAGGGTGCTTTGGAAATAGGATTGGTACCGGGAATGAGCTCTATCTCGAATTCAATCTCCCTGTCTGGTGCTAAGCCTGGTAACTCTTCAGGGAAGACTACTGGGTAGTCACATACGACTCGGACCTCTGCTAACTGTTGGTCCTTGTCCTGACTGGTACTGACTACGTGTGCTAAAAATCCCGTACATCCTGAATCCATTAATCTCTATGCCTTCATAGCTGAGAGAAACTTCTTGGCCTTTCTCTTGGGTTCTCCGATGAACTCAAACTGTGCTTCTGCTTCAGGTTGGAATACGACTTTCTGTTTACGACACTCTATAGAGGCACCGTATCTGATCAGGAAGTCCATTCCAAAGATGACTTCATAATCAGTCATATCTAGCACTATCAGATCACAAAAGAGTTCTCTGTCTGCTATAATGACTAGCACTACTCTGAGCCAGTGCGTGGATGCCATAATTTCTCCTGAAGGTAGCGTTGTCAGAAACTAACTACTGAGTACCTCTGGAGGTATTGCTAACTTCTCGACAAATGTCCTGGATATATAAGAATGGGTTGCCCCAGTATCGAATAAGACAGTTGTACTTTGCTGTAATATACTAATCTGACCTGAAACAACTGTCGAGGCATTTGCTACGTCCTCTCTGGTGAGTGAGTAGATCCTCGCATTGGTCGTAGCTGGAGGGACTTCTAATCTGCCCTGGTTGATGCGTAGACCATCTAAAACGACTTGCATCTGATGTAGCTGTGCTGGCTGGCCTCCATACTGTATCGGCTGTGGTTGAGGAAGACTTGTCTTGTTCGGGCATTACTTAGCCATATGCCCTTCTTGTCCACATTCAAAGCATCCTCGTGTGCCCTTGCGACAAACTCCTGGGTGAAATTTCCCACAAGTAGCACATTTGGGATAACTAGGCTGTTTGCTGGCTGTTGCTGGAGTTCCCTTTCCAGTTAGAGCTGTGGCCCTGTTGTTTCTGAGTACATGAGCCTCCTTGCCCTTTGGACTCTGAGAGGACTTGCTTCTGCTGCTGGATATTATTCTGGTAGTGTTTGGTGGTCAGAGCACTGCTGACTAGTTCTTCGGTGGTTTGCGGCCTATGAATGCCGCCAGCCACGTTCATTGCTATTTCCGGCCTCAGCATCTTGAGCATCAACCAGACTCGTTCTTTTTCTGTGTTGACTAGTTCAGGGCATAGGCGAGCCAATCTGTTGAATTTCTTCACGGCTTCCTCCACTGAAAGGTTGCCCTGGTGAAATTTAGTGAACTCGTCGTAGTGGCGGTTTGTGACCCGCATGTGAAAGAACTCCTCGAAGAATTCTTTCTCGAAGTCAGCCCATGTCATCTGGTTTACTGGGCACTTCGCTCTAATTCTCTCCCACCACATGCGTGCATCTTCTCTCAAGCAGAAGGAGGCACATTTCACCTTCTCGTGTTCTGGCCAGTCCAGAAGCTCCATCGTACTCTCCAGTGTTTTGAACCAGGCCTGTGCATCCCATGGTTCACTGGTGCCTAAGAAATTCTCTGGCTTCTCTCTTTGCCTCTTCTGTTGCTGGGGCTACTGGTGCTGTAGGCTGGACTGGTGGAACCTCTAAGACTACTGGCGTTGCTAAGTTTGGTTCCGCGATGACTGTGGGAGTATTCTGCTGATTAGTCTTTAAGGTGGCGATCTCCTGTTGCTGTTCAGCTAGCTACTGCTATAACTGTCATGCTGGGGCTCAGTAGCTGGTGCCCTTCTAGCTGGGCGTCCTCGTGCCATTTCTAAAGCAACAAAGGACATACATAACTAAATTATCACGTTCACATAGTTAATACTATCATGTTAGTTACAATCACAGATAAGCATACTTTGGTTATCTACAAACATAAAAGCAATAACATACAAAGTGAGAGGTATTCTTACTTGGAAGCTGCAGGTTCAATGCTAATATGTGTGAAGGAAGTATGGAAACTGCTCTGATACCACTCTGTAACGACCCGCCTTCTACTAACTAAGTTGTAAGGCTGGACCGTCACATTATGCTGTGCTAAACTATATCCATGACCATCACTAAATCTAGATGCGGAAGCTGTACTAATTAAAACTTTGCTAAGCTCTTATCATTTCTTTATTCTATATGTGCTAAGGGGTGTAATCTAAACTATTCATGACATATTTTACATCCCCCATGGTCAAGGAACTGAACTAAGGGTCTTCCGGCTGTTGTCAGGCCTCCCAATTGATCCATGGATCGATTGGAATGGTCTAATCAATCCAGTGATCGACCCAGCATGCTACTGTATGTGGAACTTAGGTTGGATCGATCCAGTGATCGATCCAGCACGCTACTGTGCTCGGGGCAATATTCTGGATCGATCGGCTGATCGATCCAGACTGGCCAATCGATCCCAGGGCTTTCTGTTCGCGACAGAAGGCATCCGGATCGATCAGCTGATCGATCCAGGAGCTTACTATTTGCGGTACGAACTTCTAAATCGATCGGCCGATCGATTGAGAAGCCTCCAATCGATCGGCCGATCGATTGGGGTTTCTGATTTCGTACCAGAAGTCTGATTTCAGCACTGTTTCGTGCCTCCATCACACATACAAGTTCTAAAACAACTGGGAACATTCTAACATCACATAACCAATGTTCTAAGCATGGTAGAGTGCATAATTTACTAGTTCATGGCATTTAACATACTAAGGTGCGGAATAATAAAATGCTAACAGTTCTAATGTTCAAAACAAAACTCGCTGCAATTCCCTAAGTTCTTTGTTCCAAGTTCCATCCACACACATCTTCATCATTGCATTGACCTCCAGCCTCCGCTAGTCCATCTTCCCTTTACCTTTATCTGCAGTATAAGGAAAATAGTATCTATAAGCTTGAGAGCTTAGTAAGAAACCATCTACCTCACTAAAACATACACACGATGCAATTTATGTTTTTAAAACATGCTATTTGGAAAAACATACTGAAAATGCTAAGCATGGCATGACATACAACACATAGGACTAAGAAACTGATCATGACAATAAGAGCTAATCATAAACTATTATGTTGTATCAACAGGAACTAAACTGATACAAAAGCTGAATTAAGCTAATACTAATCTGATGCTAAAGCTGTACTGAACTCACATAACTATTTTGTGATGTTTGAAAACTATATTCATAGGTAGATCAAAATAATAATCATGTTGCTGTTTGGCGCGCATCCCTAACTAGACCCGGGTTTGTAAGTCCCGAATTTAGTAGGGTTACTAGGTTATCTAAACCTAGGGACGACAATGGATATCTAATCCAGTACAGTGCCACTGAGAAAGTAAAATACTGAACATAGCTAGTTATTGCTTGTCTTGCTCTTTCTAGGTTATCTGAACCTAGAGTTAGGTTATTTGAACCTAGAGGCGACTGTGGGAGCCCACTCATTAGACATCTAGTCCCATAAGAGTTGTAGCAAGACTAAATAAGCTGTAAAAATGCTTCTATTGCATTTATCTAAGCTAATAAAATGCCTAAGTTGCATTTTAACTGTGCTGATAATTTAATCGAACACTTGGTATGCGTTAGTTCGCATCCTTTGTGCCGAAAGTCTACATACCACTAAACTGAAGCATAAAATTCATACGGAAGCTACTTATACTGTAGGTGAGGGGTTCCTTACCTCCTGTTGGGATTTTCTTACGAATCTAATCGCTAGGTTTTCCGGAGGAGAGATCTCTTCGACGATCTTCTCGCGTCTATGCATTCCTCTCGCGGAGGGGAGCGTCCTCGTGTCGGAGTTGTCGCCGGAAAGTACCCCTATGGCCCTAGGGACGGAACCCTAGGTGTGCTTGTGATTGGCGCCGAGAGAAGAAGAGGAGAAGGGGCGGCGGGGCTAGGGTGAGGGTGAGGAAAAGTTACGTTAAAAATAACTCTTCACTTATTAATTCCCTATTTATATTAAGTGGTTAATTTCGCCCAACCCTAATATAAATTTAATTGTCTCCCTTTTCTTTCAGCACGGCCCTGCTGGGTTCACTTGGTTACTGGAGTCCGCTATAAGTCGTAGGATCCAATAGGTCACGGGTTCAATTCCCGCGTAGGCTATTTTCGTTTTCTATTTATTTTTGCTATTTCCGCTATTCTAAAAATTCCATAAAAATATCCTAAAATTCCAGAAAAATACTAGGATATTTCTAATAATTATTTTGAGAATTTTCGGGCATTACATTTACCTTGTGGAAGGGTCATTCCATAGCCATGGAAGGCGCCTTCTATGAACAGTACTGAGGCGCCTTCTATAGCCATGGAAGGGGCCTTCAGACACTGTTCACCCAAAGGTCATTTTTCTTCCTTTTGTCCTGCAAAACAATATTAGTCCACTAACCCTACAAGACATGTGTTAGGACAAATAAACAAATAATAAAAAGAATAATTAGTTCCTGTCCTCTCAGGACCAGGAACTAATCAAGGTCTCAGTCTAGGGATCCCGAATGGTCCTAGACTGGACCGACACCTACTGTCCCTCAATTGGGATGCGCCCTCACAGTCACTCTCCTTCAGTGACTTATCTTTACTTACTATTTGCCAGACATCCAATCAATTCGTCGACCAGTCTAGATTTCGTGCCAGCTATCCGGTCAGCCCGTCGACCTAGCTTGACTTCGTGTTAGCTATCTGGTCGGACCATTGCCCTAGATGGGATTTGTGCTAGATATCAGGTCAGCCCGTCGACCTATCTGGATTTCATACCAGCTATCCGGTCGGTCTGTCGACCTAGCTGGGCTTCGCACCAGCTATCCGGTCGACCTGTTGACCTAGTTAGATTTCTCGTGCACACTCAGTTAAAGTGTTAGATCACAACATAACTAACTTAACCTAATTTGTCATTCATCAAAACTTGAGTTAGACCATTAGTACTAATCGCACCAACAGGAACGACCGAAACGGAATGGCAACCGCTTGCAACCTTTTCTTCGACAGTGGCTCGCGGCGCTAGACTGCTGGTGGAGATTTTTCTCCGATTGCTCGTGATGTGAAAGAATGAGGAGTGTCATCTGGTGAAGCTTGCGGTGCACCGGAAAGGAAGAAAAAGAAAAATTGTTTGAGGCTCCAGGTGATGCATCTGTCGGTTACTCACGAGCAGGTCGAAGTTGAAGTCAAAGTCAATTTGGACGGCGGGGATGTGCGTATAGGGAAGAGAAACTTGAGACGTTAGATTTTAATATAAAATATATATTAATAAATCAAATTATTTCTCAACTTAATTAATAGATAATTTAATAAAGTTTAATGAAATTAAATCCTAAAAATATTCTATAAAATTTATTTAAATTTTAAAAATTCCTATTTTTTTATATATTTATATTTATTTAATAATATTATTACAATAGCGAATCAAATGTGGAGATATGTTTATCATATAGGCAACAATGAAACTTAGAATTTTTTTTTTCCAATAAATCCACAAGTTTCAATAAAATTTACAAATATCTATAAAAATCTTGTAAAAAAGTCTATAGAACTCTATGGAATTCTTTTAACAACTATATGAGATTCTATAAAAGTCAATAAAAATCTATTAACTTCACAAAAATCTATCATAAAAAAAATCAATGAAAATCATTCAATCTCTTGATTGAATACACCCTCCTTAGTGTTAAACTTAAAACTCATGAAACCAACCATGAACATATTATAAATATGAATATTTGGTTTGATATTGAAATGAGATTGATTTAAAATAAAACCATTAATCAAAATTTATAAGAAAAGATAAATAGGAAAAGGAACATTGGATGTATTAATAAGAATTATTGCTATAGTTAAAAATCTTATAAAAAATAATTCAATGTTTCATATTTCAAATGAGAATATTTATCAAGATAATAATAGAATTTTTTTGGTTTAATTGAAATGATTGTTGTAGTGTGTGTGCGTGTGTATATATATATATATATATATAATTGCATGAAATAAATTATTTAAAATAATAAGGTAATGTAATGTAGTTTTTTTAAGAATTCCCTTTAAATTTTTAAAAATTCAAGTTTAATTTAAAAATTTTAGAGTTTCAATCTCATTAAATAAGTATTAGTAATTATATGTTATCGGGCCTGAATAACTAATATTTTAACTACTAAATTAACGAACCTAAACTAAATTATGAAAAACATATAACTTTGATCTAGTTTCATGAGGGTTTTCTAGAAAATAGATTTCATCTCCTAGCCTAGGGTTATTAGCCGCTGACCCTTTTTGCCAAGTCCATCTAAAAAATTGTGTGTAAAAGTTGAAGAATTTGGGAAGAAAAGTTTTACAATTGTCTCCCATCATTCTTCTACGCGGAGGTAAGATTTTTAACATTTATTTCTACATTATATGGGTCATGATATGGGTGTTTTGAAGCTTGACACATGACTTATTGTTAACGAGTATATTTTTCAATTGTTGCAATATTTTGGTGAAGTTCAATGACCTTCTTACTTGAAAATTTTGATGCTAGAATTTTCGTGAAGTTTGTTGTTGCCTTAGGGATGTTAGAGTGATGATTTGATGAAGTTTTGTCAACCTTTTGATTGAAAATTTATTACTAAAAATAATCGGGAGTTTGTTGTTGCCTTAGGGAGATTTGAGTGATGGTTTGATGAAATTTTGTCAACCTTTTGATTGAAAATCTATTGCCGGAAATAATAGAGAGTTTATTGTTGCATTAGGGACGTTGGAGTGATGGTTTGATGAAGTTTTGTTGACATTTTGATTAAAAATTTATTATTGGAAATAATCGGGAGTTGTTGCTGCCTTAGGGACGTTGGAAGGGTGTTTAAGGGGTTGAGGAAGTGTTGGTGTGGCAAGGAAAAAGGGTTATAGTCGGGGAGGTTTGGTCCAGTGGTTTGAGCGTGTGTCAAAGGGGTTGGGAAGGGGGTTGGTCGATGGTTGGGTCGATGGTTGAGTCGATAGTTGAGTCAAGGGCTGGGAAGAGGTTCGGATGAAGATTTGCTATCGATTGGGTTTAGAGGTTGCAGTGGGAGATGGGGGAGTTGGATCAATTCTAGGACAACAATTTGAGGTGCAGTAATTGGTCTCAAGATGAGGTTTTAAAGTCTAGAATTGAGGGGTTGAAGGTTTGGGCTATATGAGTACGTTTAGTGGTGGATGGAAGGGACTTTAGTGTTTTAGCTTGAACCAATGAGGGTGGTGGGCAACATCTATAAATTTTATTTTATGTTTAAGCACCTTTAATTCATTTATTACGAGTCGTTGGTATTGCGTTTTAAAACATAGAGAAAAGGAATGAAATTATACGTTATGAAAAATAAAATTATTTTTCTTTTAACAATGAGAATTTGTTTGTGGCAACTTGACGAGTAAGGAGTCCGGCATAGAGGATACTAGAATTATTAACCAGATCAGAGGAAAAAGAAGTTGTGGAACCCGACTTAAAGGATACCGATAAACTCTACCAAATCTTGTACTAGTGTAAATATTTTGTTGAACGAACAGAGGTTGAGATAAAAGGGTCACATTCAATGAAACAAACTCATTTTAATGTTCTGATCTTTAAGGTTGATGTGAAAGTAAATATTTGATGTTATCTTATTAAAGTTTGAAAGTTTATGGAATTAAATATCAGCAAGGTTTTAAGTTTTTATTTTAAATATTAAAAGTATTTTTTAAAGATATATTAAAAAGTATGTGTATGTAAATTTATTTTGTAAATTTGTTGAGTCTTTAGATTCACTGGGTCTATATGGTATAGATACCAAGGAGACAAAGGGGTTTGATGGATAAATCAACTAGTATCAAAGGGTTTTGATGGATGAATCAACTAGTATCAGATAGTGCGTGCGATGGCCTTGTCTTTCCGTTTATAACACTCTTCGCATTAGCCTTGTCTTTCCGTTTATAACACTCTTCGCATTAGAATATTGGATTTTCTTTCCTAGTCGATGATGTAGTTAATCGTTAAATAATTATTTAGGACCCTTTAATTAGTTGGTTACACATTTTGATCCGGTAGACATTACCATTATGTTTAGGCAGAAATTTTGCTTGCCTTCTAGTTGTACCTATTTAAAATGCATGATTTTGAAGTTGAGTTTTTTTATTTATTTTGAAAAAAAAAATTCTCTAGCATTCTTTTAAGGTGAGGAGTTGAGTCCGTTTTAATTGTAGAATTTGTTCTTATAATGTAAAAACACTTTAAATACAAGGAGGATCCATGATTTTAGATTGGGGCCGCATAAAAATTATATTCTTTGGGGGGGGGTGCATAAAAAATATTTGGAAGAAATTTATAAAAAATCTCAAAAGGAAGTAACAGTTGCATAGATTAATAAAGATTATTTAATTGAATATTTAGAGCAGATTTATGGTATTATCATCCTAACATACCTTAAAAATTTCAGGGAGGGAGGGGGATCGTGGCCCCCTCTGGTCATAAGGTAGATCCGTCACTGTTTAAAGATATTTGAAATGATGAAATTTATAATCATTATTTTAGTCATAATATACCAAATGAGTTAATAAATATATTTAAAAAAATAAAAAATATTATAATTAAAAAATAAAACAAGCAAAATATATATACTTCCAATTATATTTGATTATACTCAAGATATAAGTCATTATATTAAGATGAACAAATATTTCAATAAGTCCAATCAAAATGCATATAAAATTTTTAAAAATAAATGATACATCAGGAAAAAGTCTTTTTGATATACTTATTAGTATAATAAAGAAAATTAAACTTGATGTAAATGACATAAAAGGATAAGGATATATGGGGCTAACATAAAAGGTAAGCCATAAGCTATACAAAAAAGATTGTTTGATATAAATTCTAGAGTTTTTTATATAGCATGTAGTTGTCATAAACTTAATTTAGTACTATGTGATATGACTAATTATTGTCCTAATGATATAACATTTTTTGTATGTGATACAGTCATTTACTCATTATTTTCTTCTTCTATAAAAAGATGAAAAAATTTTCAACACTATGTTTCTAATTTAACTCTTAAACTATTATCACAAACACGTAAGTCACCGTGAAAATGTTAAAGCAATAAAATATCAAGCTAAAAAAAAAAAGAGAAGCTTTATATAAACCTGCAGAAACTAGTGATGATCCTAAAACAAAAAGTGAAATAAATTCTTTAGCAACATATTGTTGAAGCAATCTATGTAACCCTAGGTTTTGATATTTGGGTAAAGATTTAAGTTAGGTTTATTATTATATTTGATATACGTTGTTAGTATGCAGGATGCTGGTACAATAAGGAAAAGTTCAAATATGATCTTGGCAATGGTGAAAGTCCAAGTGGAGTCTTGGCAGTGTAAGTCCAAGTATGTAGTCTTGGCAACGTAAGCCCAAGTGTGACTTGACAAGGTTGAAGTCCCAGAGTGAGGAGCTCTTGGCAAAGGATGAAGTCCTGGTGGTGAGAAGTCTCTTGGTAATGGAAGACCCGATAATAAAGGACGAGGTCGAAGGAAATTCTTGAAGGCAAGACGTAAAGGATTGGAAAACATTCGAGGACACAAAACTGATGGAAGATGTTAGAAGGCAAGGTCGAGATTGTGTAGATAGGGATAAGTGCAGAGAGATTGTAGTTAGGGTAAAATCCTAGGTTTAGGATTTTACCAGTCGACTGTAACTGAACCAGTCGACTGGGCCAGGGCACAGAATATTTCTATGCTCAACGGCTGTGAAAATCAGTCTACCGGTACTATAGCTAGTTGATTGGTATTGTAGTAGTTAACTAATATTGTAGTAGTTACTGTGGCAATCAACAATTACTATAGCAGTCGACTGGTAAGTATGACAGTTGACTGGTATCAAGTCGTTGGGGTAACGGTCAATTTTTTTATAGAGATCAATCGACTGGTGTCTTTACCAGTCGACTGGTGTCTTTACCAATCGACTGATGGCGAGAAACACAACTTGTGTTTTCTCCTGAGCTATATTTAATAGAGCTTGGGGTGGCCAACCATGGTTGACGAAATAGAGGTGGTTAACCCCTATTAGATTTTTTTCAAACTCTCGTGTGATCAAGCGTGCTTGTGCGAGATTGTGGCAAGGTTCTCCGCTCACAATGAGCTACTTGAGCTAGCTAAAGTTTTCCAGAGAGTCATCCACCAAGAGATCGGGATTGTCCACCTTACGGACAGTCTTGGGATAGGAGCCCTAATCTATAAACCACATTACATAAACGTGTCATTGGGGTTGTATTTCTTGTCTTTGTATTGTTTAGGGTTTAGCTTCCTTGTTAGTTTTTTATTTTGTATTTCTACTGCCTACTAACGAGTGTAAGAAACGACGATTTGGGTAAGAAGTTATTTACCCCCTCCCCCCTCTAGCAAACATAAAGGTTCCAACAAGTAGTATCAGAGCAAGGTCACTCTTTGTTGGACTAATCGATGAGAGAGCAAAGTGTTAGAGGAAGATGGAGTTGGAAGGACCATTAGGATGGGATATCCGAATCCCACCTCTATATGAGAAGAAAAACTTTAGATATTGGAGGTCATACTTGGAGACATGGTTCCAAATGGATTGAGACCATTGGAGTGTAATGGAAGATCCTTTCGAAGCTCCAACGGACAAGAAAGGGAAACGCCTCCGACCTCGGTATTAGACCAAGGAGCAAAGGGAGCAATTAGAGACGAATAAGGATGTAATAAATATTATATTGAATTTATTGCCTCCTAATGTTTTATTGAGTGTAGGTAATTATGAGAATGTAAGTGATCTTTGGAAAAAGATCATTGCATTACATGAAGATCTTACAAAACTCCAAGGAGTGGAGGAACCCAAGGAGAATGACTCATTGGTCCAAGAGGAGAAGGACCAATCAGATGTTGACATATGTTCAACATCCAAGGAGGAGAAGGAAGATGAGAAAGTGACATCCACATCTTTAAGGGAGGAGGATGTGGAATCGTCCACATCTTCAAAGGAAGAAGAAGAAGAGCAATCCAAGTAAGAGGAAGTCTTGGAAACTCAACCTTCAACCTCACCCATCGAGAAGAGAACTAAAGCCCACATCAAGTGTTTTGAGTGCGGGGAAATAAGACACTGCAAGAGTAGGTGTTCTTCGCTCAAGAAGATAAAGGAGATAAACCCTAAATCTGGTAAAATTCTTTTGAAGACTAACGTGGGTTGTAGGGATAGTGCCAAGGATAAGAGGTGCATTCGATACTTAACATGTGGTGAGTTGAGTCACTACCACACAAAATGTCTAAGGAAATGAGAGCTCAAGAAATTGATGCACTTGAAGAAATGGGAGAAGAAGAGGAGCTCAAGTCAAGAGGGAGCTCCAAGGGTAAAAGGGAAGGTAATCGCTAATTTGAAGTTTAAGCCAAGTTCAAATTCTTTCATACTTGTTAGGAATAATGAAAATTATATACCCATGCATAATTTATATATTTAGGTATAATGATAGGAATAGGGTTAACCTTGTAGATAACTCTAGGAAATCATGTACTAAGGTTAGATCTAATACGAAACAACCTACCTTGACTAAGGAGAGGAAGGTGGTTGAAAACCTAGGCATTAATCCCAAGAAGGGGAGACATATGCCTAGGAAGGGTAGGTCTAGGAATGTCCAAGGTGAGCATGTTGATTCTAGGGTTATAACCTTAGAATTGAAAAATTAAGCTTGAGGAAATAGAGAAAGTCCTAGATAGGTTCATTATTAGAGCTAGAGGACTTGATATGTATTTAGGTGGTCAAAGATCCAAAAATATCAAATTAGATCCCTCTAAGTCCAAAAGAATGTCAAGTGCTAGGGTGACACATGACATTAGTAAGGGAGAAGTGACCAAGGACAAGGGAGAGTCATCTAAAGTCAATGAGAAGAAATATGCTAGGTTGCATATAATTATGACAAGGATGAGGTGTCCAAGGTTAAGGACAAGAAGAAATTAACCAAATACAAGGTGTCTAAGGTTAAGAAAATCAAATTTGTAGGCTAAGTGTCACCCAAGGTGCACCGAAGTGGCCTAGCCATAGTGTATGAGTCACCTAAAGAGGTGGCTAAGGTTAAGAGCTCTAGGGGGCTCAAAGAGTCTTTGGGGCATATGATAAATGAATCTCAAGCAGACCATGCTTGGAACTCAAGATGGGTCATCAAATATGTCAAAGTGGTTTGGAGACGAACTTGAGTCACAAATCCAAGAAATTGGCACAATTGGATTGAGTTTCATGCATGGTAATATGAATTGGATTCATATTACATGAAAAGTGGTTTTTGATGTATAGATATCATACAAACTTATGCTAGGGATGTATTATAATTTAGTATGAGTATATATATGTAAAATACCGGAAATAGAGAAATATTAATAAGGGAATTTTCCGGAATTTTTGGAAATTTTTCGGGAATTTTTCGGAGCTCGTACGAACGAGTTAACGGGGATGGAAACGGGGGCCGGGAAAAGCCTGTTTTGGGCTACCCATTTAAGTGAGGAATTGTTTATATTTATAATTCCTTTTTTTTCCGTTTCTTTTTCTTTTTATTTTTTTTTATTTCTTCTCTTCCTCGCCGAAAACCTGCGAGCCCGAGCCCTTTTCTCCCCGACGCCGCCCGCGCCCTCTCCGAGCCCTAACCGCCGGCCCCAGCGCCGCTCGATCGCCGACTACCGCAACCGTCGCCGGCCATTTCTTCATCTTTTCTCCTTTTCTTCCTCCCGAGCCGCACCCCTCGGTGCCCTAGCCGAGCTCACCGACGTCGCTGCCTCCCTCTTCCCTCTCTGGATCACGGCCAACAGGGGCCCACTGACGCCGGCCATCTTCCTCTTCATCATTTCTTCCAAGCCGCACACCGCCGGCCGCTTATCCTCAGCAAAACAGCATCGCCACACCTTTGCCAGTGCCGAGCCGTCCAATTCTGTGCCTATTTTGGGTTCACAGTCGGCCCGATCACTGCCGACCTCGCGCATCACAGCAGAACAATCCCTCACTGGTCTCTTTTGATCTGCCCTCTTCTGTGCTTAGTTTGGATCCACCTGGTCGCCGGTGTCGATCACCAGCAGAGCCGGCACAAGGAATTGGGTAAGACATTTTGATTTTTTTTATATAAGTTTGTTGAGGTTTGGATGCAAAGTGTGTACATTAAGTGAGGATTGACTCAATTACAGGATTGGGGCTGTTTAATCTGTGCAGCTTGAGTAGTGAATGATTAGTTGTTTGTTTCAGGTGATGGATCATGATTTGAGTTTTATGCTCAAGGGTTAATGTGTTGATTTTGATCCAGAGTGCAGATTTGGGAAATCAACAACTTCACCTTGTCAGTTTGCAACGACCGGCATCACACTCTTCGGCTGTGAGTCATTAGAAGTGGCTGTGAATTGAGGTAAGAAGTAGAGGGTTGTATTCGTGTTGTAGATTGAGTTGGAATTAAGAATAGATTGTTATGTGTTGATTAGGGTTCATTAATTGTGTTGGAAGGATTAGTTGGATCCAATTTAGAATGTCTTTAATTGGATTAGAATGTAGTTTGGCTAATTGTGGTATTATAGAAATAGCTAAACTAGACATTATGTTTGATATACAGGACCTTGACGCGAGACGAGTATCTCGACGTCGGATTTGGACTGATTGGACTTTTCCTATTGGAGGCGGGTACTTTTGACTTATGTCATTTGATATGCTTAGTAATTAAATTAACATGTTGCATTAATTGTGTTTCTTATCTATTTCGGTTAATCACTACCCAAATCTTACATGCTTGATTAATTGATTGGTTTTGCATCTCAGGTATATTTTACCTGTTTGTACATGCTTATAGGGGTAGTGATATGCCATGCTTGACCATGTTCAGGACCTAGGTTTTTATACCTTCTGTGTACCTTTGATTCGATATGATTCGTTGACCTAGGGTGCACTTTTCTATATATATGGATTAGGTCAGGATGTTTATATGGTTATTGCCATGCATCATTTGCATGATTGCATGCTGTGCGATAGTCCGCTCCATTATTGTTGAGCACATCGCCAGTTACATGGATCTGCCCACACCACCACTCATGGGTTAGTGGTCGATTCAGGATGAGTGTGTTGCAGCAGGGACTCTGTTAGGCACCGTTGGTCCGCTCATGGGTAGTGTGACACAACGTGTTATCCAGGGATTCCTCCCCGTCTTTGAGTACCGGGAGTTGAGAGCATTGCGCTCCCCCATCTATGATTTGGGGTAGGAGGATAGGTGTACTCCGACAGCATCCCGTCCACTCGGTCACTCATCAGGAGTAGTGACGACAGAGTGCACGGTTGTCACAGCCCTACCCACTCGGCCTCACTATTGTGTGTGAGATGATCGATGGCGTCGGGGTGACCGGGACGCATCATTGGCATCATATGCATGATGCATTTATTGCTTGTGTTTGTGTTTGCTGCATTTATATGCTGCATATTGTTTGGATACCTATGTTTGACATGCATACAGGATTCCTATACCACTCGGACTGTTTGACCTTATACTCAGGACCTGGTTAGTACAGCATTCTCCTGTTTATTTCAGATGCATTCTTATCTTCCTTATCAGGAGACTGTACGCATGATTGTTTCTTTACTTTGCATATCAACTGTACCTGCTGAGTGTTGGACTCACCCCGCCTCCATTGTTGATATTTTTAGGTTGATGCTGTCAGGAGAGAGTTCCAGTTGCTGGTCCCTGCAGACCTCGAGGATAGGATTTGGTTTCCGTTTTGGTTTCTTTTCTGCTCTAGATTATTTAAAACTTGTTATGTTTTAGATTTATTCCACCTATGGACGTTGTATGGATTTTATGATGTCGATGAAATTGGATTTGGTTTTATTCTACTACATGCCTGCCTGGACGGCAGAAGAGGTAAGTTAGTCGGATTTGAGCTTTTTTTCGAGTCAGAGTATTATTACTGCGTGGTTGTGTCAGCCAGAGGCTGAATATATATATAAACTGCGTGGTGATTGATTTTATTTATTGTTATGATTCCAGCCGCCTGTGGCTGAGTATTTAGTGCTTGTAGAAATTTTTGATTGTCTGTCGTACAGGGGAGATGCTGCCGAAATTTTCTCGGATAGGGACTCCTCTGGGGGCGTGACAATATATCAAGAGGAAGCCAAACCTAGGACTTTAGGTCAAGGTTCAATTAAACCATTTAGCTAGTTTTGGATTTTATGCCAATCTTGGGATTTATGATAAATATATTTTGTATATATTTTTTCCATGTAGACATTGGTAAAACATACCTCTCTATAAAATTTGAGAATTTTTGGAGGTCTATGAAATATTTGGTGCATTTCTAAAATTTAGTTCAGAATGTGTTGGTGCAGGAAGCATCCGACGATCGAACTCAAGTTTTGATAATGACAAAGGATTCAAAGTTAAGACTATGTGTTATCTAACAAGTGTTAATAAGGTTTTAAAGGAAAGTCCTAACTGCGGTCAGGCAGGAGGAAAACTCTAGCGGGTGGTAACCTTAGGTCCTAAAGGGTGGTAACCCTAGGTGAAGGAAATCCTAGGGAGGGGTAACCTTAGGTCCTAGGGGGTAGTAACCCTAGGTGGCGAAAAATCCTAGGGGGTGGTAACCCTAGGTCCTCGGGAGTGGTAACCCTAGGCAAAAAGTCCAGTCGGTTTGGAAGACCAGACTGACATCAGGTATTCTCTCCTAAGTGGAGTAGGTGAGGACGCGTTCCCCGAAAGAGGGAACAGTAGGCGTCGGTTCGACCTAGGGTTTCCGGTCGAAAATCCGAAGTCAGAACTGGACAGTCCGGTGACTGTTAAACATTTATAATTATGTTATTACTATGTGCTAACTTTATCTTACAGGATATGTGTTTGTTTTGAGACTAACATGTTTTGCAGGGTCAAAAGAACAAAGTTTGTCTCGGATGAACAGTACCCGAGGCGCCCTCCGTGGACCTTGGAGGCGCCTCGGGTGCAAGGCAAAGTTGGTTGTGCAGAGGAGCTGGAGGTGCCTCCATGGGACTTGGAGGTGCCTTGGACTCTGGCTTGGAGGCGCCTCGGAGTGATGATGGAGGCGCCCTCAGGCGGATAAGCGGCAGCGACCTGAAGCTCATCGCAGCACAGAAAGCGGGATAAGCTTTCATGTTTGAGGCGCCTCCATGAGGGGTTTGAGGCACCTCCAACAGCCTATTTAAGAAGATCTCGACCAGCACCTCAAAGCATCAACTCTCAAGCGATCAATCTTCTTTGCGCTACTCAATAGACGATCCAAAAAAGCTATAGTAAGTCCCCGACGACCAGGAGCCTTAAACTTAGTTTTTTTGTTGTCGGTATAAGTTTTATTACAGCTTTTAATTGTACTTAATTTGTAATACTTTTTTGAAATTATAGTTGGTTCCCAACGTAAACGCTGAACGAGCGTGAGCCTTGGAGTAGGAGTCGCCCAAGGCTCCGAACCAAGTAAATCTTGGTGTCCTTGTGTCTTGCTTTTATTTTCTATTCCGATGTTCTACTCTTGTTGATTTTTGAATCTGAAACACGTGAAAGCCACGAGCGATATTCACCCCTCCCTCTAGCGCTTCTCGATCCAACAATTGGTATCAGAGCGGGGGCGCCTCGACTTGGTGCAACCACCAGTCAAGCAATTTTTTCGTGGTATTTTTAAATTTTTCGGAGTCGATCGGAATCGATATTCTTACCGTCTTCTGATCTAGTTTTCTTTCATAATCAGATTTGTCTCGAAGTTAGTGCAACACCACTCGAGATCATAATTTATTTTTACTTTTATACCACACTGCTAATCAAGGATCAAGTCCTAAGACTCGTTTTCTGTTCGTTTTTCAAGATCTCTAATAGATCTCCAAGAAGGATATAGCACCGCCCGCCCACCGCTCTTCACCGGAAATGACTTCGGTTACTAGAAGGGCCGGATGGAGGCGTATCTCCATACTCATTTTGAAGTCTGGATGATCGTCAAAACCGGGCTAGAAATACCAATTGACGGCGTCGGCAAGCCACTCCCTTGCGAGAACTGGGATGCAACCCCAATCAAGAAGGTAGAAGTTAATGCCAAAGCAACCTACACCCTCCAATGTAGCCTGACAAAGGAGGAACTCAATAAAGTAGGATCTTTCTCAAGTGCAAAGGAGTTGTGGCAAAAGCTGATCGAACTACACGAGGGTACATTAGACATAAAGGTAAGCAAGAGAGATCTTATATTAAATAAACTGTATAACATTAAATTGCAGGAAAATGAAACGGCAAGCCAACTGCACACCCGCATACAAGACCTGTTGAACGAACTCCACGCAATTGGCCAAAGGGTGGAAAACAGGGATATTATAAGGTATGCACTCAACGTCTTTCCCAGGAATACCTTGTGGGTGTCCATGGTAGATGCTTACAAGGTATCCAAGGATCTCTCGTCAATAAAATTAGATGAACTATTTTCCGAGTTTGAATTACTTGAGTAGATTAATGCACACCCAGCCGAGAAGGGTGTAGCTTTGGTTGCAGGCACAAGAAGAAGGTACAGAACCAAACCTGAATTGGAAGAAGAACTAGATTCGGACGACGACGACGACGACGAGCTCACAAGCGAGATTGTCAACCCAGTGAGGAAGCTCTACCGAAAGAAGAAGGGCTTCAACAAAAAAGATGTTAGAAAAGTGATCCAGTCCAAGGAGACTCAACCAAAGGTGAAGTTCGAGGTCACGTGCTACGGATGCAACCAAAAGGGGCACATCAAGGCCAACTACCCAAATCAGAAAGATGCCAAGAAACCTAGAAGGAAGAAGGCCCTGAAAGCGACTTAGGATGAGTCTTCTTCGGAAGAGTCCAATGGTGAAGAACTCGAACAAACGAGTTCCCTCGCAATGACGACCCGGGACCAGATCAATGACTCCGGAAGCGAGGATGAATCGGAAGCCGAGTTCGAGAGAAGCCACGGATCCGTATCCATTTCCGAAGGCCTGAACCCGTCTATAAGTACATTTCGGTTATATAATTTGATAAATTACTTAATGTGTAAACTAGCTAAATCTAATGTTCGGATCAAGTCACCTCTAAAGGAAGTAACATTCCTTAAAGAAGTGACTAACTCTGAATCCTTGACTGACCCAGTTTAGACTGGAACCTCAACTCAAGTCCAAAAGCTTGAGAAAGAGAATTCCAGCCTGAAGAGTCAAGTCAAAGATTTGAAGTTTACATTGGAACGGTTTACACTGGGTTCCAAGAATCTCGACTTGATTCTTGGAAATCAGAAAGTCATATACAATCGATCCGGACTAGGATTTAGAACCAAAAAGAAATATCGATCTTACTTATCGCTTATTAACAGACCTAATAGAAAGATAGTCCAAGCATATGTACCTAAGTCCAACTTGGTCAATCAAGTTGGACTTGGTCAATATTGGGTCCCCAAGGATCAAGTACATTACCTTGATAGACCATATCAAGGTTATGATCTAGGGGGAGCCAATAGAAAAACTATATTAATAAATAGATAAAATTCCTTGATGCTTGTTTATTATTATTATTATTATTTTTTGCAATGAACATGTTTAGACTAGGATAGACTAAGAATCTAGGCGCAATTTACACTTGTTTAGTTAAACCTAGGAGTTTCAAAAAGGGAAATTAAATATATATTTTTTTTCTTTGAAATGCTTGGTCTAGAAGTGGTGGATGATCCCATGCCCAAAAGGGCTAGTGTCTCGCCACAGCCTGGGAGCTAATCTTCGAACTGTATATTTAATTAACCAATTGGAAAATCTAAGTTTAACTCAAATATAAATTAATCCTTAGAAATAATCTAAATCAAAGATAACCATCTCACAAAACTACTTAAGGTTCTTTGATTGATAACTTAGACTCGGGTGAGATGGATCTAGATTGAACTTAGACTAATCTAATTAATTAACTTATTAATCCAATTAATTAATCTAATAAATCTTTTTAAAACTTATTTAAAAAAGCTTTTTAAAACTTATTTTTAAAAAATATTTTTAAAACTTATTTAAAAATCTTTTTAAAAAACTTATTTTTAAAAAAAACCTTTTTAAAACTTATTTAAAATCTTTTTAAAACTTATTTAAAAATCTTTTTAAAACTTATTTAAAATCTTTTTAAAAACTGGTTTAAAAATCTTTTTAAAACTTATTTAAAATATTTTGAAAAACTTATTTAAAATCTTTTTAAAATTTATTTAAAATATTTTTTAAAATTTATTTTAAAAAAGCTTTTTAAAACTTATTTAAAATCTTTTTAAAAACTTATTTAAAATTTTTTTAAAAACTTATTTAAAAATCTTTTTAAAAACTTATTTAAAATCTTTTTTAAAAAACTTATTTAAAATATTTTTAAAAACTTATTTAAAAATATTTTTAAAAACTTATTTAAAAATATTTTTAAAAACTTATTTAAAAATATTTTTAATTTTTTTTTAAAAAAAATTCTTTTAAAAACTCATTTACAAATAAAAAAAAACCAAACCTCAGGCGCCTCTCGGAGGCGCCTCCCACACAAGGGAGGCGCCCTCGAGAAAGGCAGGAAAACTCCCACCGACCCATTTTAGGGCGCCTCAGATCATCTCCGAGGCGCCTCAAACAGCACCTCCAAGGCGCCTTCAAAGACGTTGAAGGCGCCTTCAATCGAAAAATTTACAGCGAACAGAAGAGTTTCTGTTCGTCTTCTCTCGCCATTTCTTCACTGATTTCTCACCAAATCAATCCTCTAAAGGCGCCTTCAACCCAAGTTTTCTTCATCTAAGACCAACAATGTCTCCTAAGTATACCCTAATCCATTTCAAATCATTTTATATGTATTTGTTGTGCTTGTTTTACTATTTTATGCTTATATGGGTAAAATAGGAAACGACGCAATGTTGCGTCCACATC
The DNA here is from genome assembly GCF_018446385.1 of Zingiber officinale. NCBI lineage: Eukaryota > Viridiplantae > Streptophyta > Magnoliopsida > Zingiberales > Zingiberaceae > Zingiber > Zingiber officinale. The sequence continues at coordinate 73,110,824 of NC_056006.1, forward strand.
GGGCACTGCCCCTTCTGCCGATGCTAGATTCCCCACTGAGCTGCATAGGCTTAGTTTCATTGAGAATTCACACTCTGTGATTAAATGTAGATACTTAAGTAGACCTTTTTTCACCAGTTATTATCAGCCTGTCATTCAGATGATTGCACAGTTGATGATTAGTTTACTACAGTAATGCGGTAAACCAAGATTTATGTGCCCAGTTTTACAACAACCTTGAGAGGGTTGATGATTTGACATATTCCACCAGAATTGATGGAAAGGACATCCAGTTTACTCCTTCCTTATTACGTACCAGTTTAGAGCTTAGACAGTCTGCATGCCCTTTCTTGTGCTACCCTAGTAGGGATCTGCCATTTGGTGAACTCTACTCCCACATTACTCTAGATACACTCTATGAGTATTTTTTTGGGGGGAAGAGGCCACTTGGAGTCTCTGACTTCAGGTCGATGTCTCTTAGGATACAGGACTACATCATGTATAGAGTCCTGACTGCATGCATTCTACCCATCACATCTCGGGATGCCCCGAAGATGCGTCCATCTCACTCTTTCTTTTTATATGCATTAAGTCATCATCTAGATATAGACATTGCATTGCATATGTTCTATAACATTATTCATGCGGCCAGTCTCATCACATCTCGAGTAGTCCACATGCCCTATTGCCATGTGCTGACTTACATCTTCTCGACGATAGAGAGCATAGATGTGACTCGGGGGACGGTTATTCCCCTTATACATTATGATGAGTTTGTCCAGCGTCATCTTAGATTAGCGCATATAGATATCACTGTTCAGGAGGTCCTAGCATGGAGAGGTGGGCCTCCTCCAGCCGATCCAGCTGAGGATGAGCCAGTTACTCCAGCCGAGGGAGGTGGCCTAGCCCCAGATGAGTTCTTTCAGTCACCTGAGGGACGAGAGGAGTTATTTGAGTTCACTCATGATCAGTTATTTAGAGAGCCTCTCAATCCATCCCAGCCTTCGACGTCAGCTCAGCCTTCCACTTATTTATCCATTGAGGATAGACTCGCTCATCTTGAGCGGTCCTTCGCGCTGATACATCAGTTGGTCTTGGACGGCTTCCAGACACTATGGACAGAGGTCACTTCTCTCCGAGAGGAGATTCATCGAGCGTTGCATATAGCCGAGCGACCTCCATCACCTCCTCTAGCTGACGACCCTTTGATTTGATACTCTTTCATACTTGCATTGTACTTATTATACCTATACTTACTTCATGTATGGATGATTTTTTTTTTTTTTGCTTGTTGTTATGTTTAGGTGATTAGCACTTATTTCTACTTATACTAAGTTCATTAAATTAGTCTGTTGTCTATTTTGGTTTTTAAAATCCTAGGAAAAATACTTTTTAAATTTTCAACTTTTATTAGTTTTTCAAAAATCTGGTTTAGCCTAGGATTTTACCCCCTAGAAATCATGTACGCCTAGTTTCAGCCAGACATCTCACAAGCACACTAGGATTAACTTGCTTGTGTTTTAAAATATTTAGAATGGTGTGAGATGCATAGGGTATTGCCTGGACTTCAGTATGCTTATGTTTATGCATCGACATAAGTCTAGTCGTTAAATACCAAATAACAGTAATCAAATTAAGTTATCCAGACTTCGTCAAATATAACTAGATTACTAACTTAACTTGACTAATCAAGTGAAAATTGTTGCCCTCTAGGTAAATAGCTAGTAGCTAATGGTTAGACATGTGACCAAGAATATTAAGTTTTATATGTTTGGTAACTCATGCTTGGACTATAGAACTTTCTAAATGTTTTTGTGAGGGTGACCTTAGCTAAAATTATTTAAATCAAATTTTTTCCTTTCTAGAAGATTTTTTTTATTTTAAAGTTTTATCATCTATCTTTACAAACTTTTTAGAATCTATTTCTAAAATTAATACTTTAAGTTCACCAAAGAAAATTCCCTCTAAAAAGCTAAGTGCTCTTGCAAAATCTTTTCAGATTTATTTTTCAAAGAAATTAACTAATTACTATTCAAAAAAAAATTCAAAATTTAACTAAGTATTTTTCAAAAACTTTTTAATCTGTACTTCAAAATTTAACTAAGTATTTTTCAAAAGCTTTTTAATCTGGCTAAGTACTATTTTTCAAATTTAGCTAAGCTTTTCAAAATTATCTAAGTACAGTTCAAGAAAAAGTTTTTATATAAACTTTTGATTTCACTTAGATAAAAGTGTTACAAAGAAATTTATTCTAAAATGCTAAGTGTCTATCAAAGTATTGTAGGTGCAGCGGAGGCCGACAAGAGGGGGGTGAATTGCTTCTGAAATCAAAAATAACTATACCCTCCTCGGATTTCAACTCAGAAATAAAATCAGCAGTAAAAATAACTAGCAACTATATAAAATTAAAGACAGAAATAAAACGGGAGATCGAGGTTTAACCTGGTTACAACCAAGGAGGTTGTTAATCCAGGACAATCGAAAGTCGCACTAGAAGAGTCTCCTTCACTGTAGGCGGAGAAGCCTTTTTACACACTTAATGAACTCACAAGTTGCTAGGAATTGAAAGCTTGAATGAATGATGAATTCCTAGGTCCAGGGGTCCTTTTATAGCCCCTGGAAAGTCTATCCCGAACCTCCAAGGCGCCTCCAAGCAAGTGACCGGATAGAACTCTATCCGAAGGTAAACGGTCGCATTGACTGGGTTGAAGGCGCCTTCAACCTGGCTGAAGACGCCTTCAACCTAGCTGAAGGCGCCTTCAAGCTGGAGGCACCTTCAACCTGGTTAAAGGCGCCTTCAAGATGGCAGGTCAGCTTCTTGGCTTCATTTCCAGCTTGTTTTGACTTCCAACGCTCCTATCTTTTGGGTGATTGCGGCCAACCGGAATAGGGCTCACCCGAACCCAATTCCTGGCCTTCTCCTCGAGCAGGCTTCCTTCCGGCTTCTCATCCCTCGAACGCCTCTCTCGTCCTTCGGACGCACTGAGCCCGTCGGCTCCCTTCCCGTGTCGTCCTTCTCGCTAGCTGTGTCTTCCGCTCGACTTCCTGCGCTCCTAAGCTCCTGCACACTCAGACACAGGGATCAGACAAAATGCAGGACCTAACCAATTTGGTTGATCACATCAAAACACCCACGGGGAACAACAATCTCCTCCTTTTTGATGTGCATCAACCCAAGTTCAAGTTAGGGTAAATAGACATAAATTGTAATTTTAAAGTAAATTACTAAACTAACATATCTAAGCATAAATTTGTAATTTTTAAAATTGCAACATAATTTAGAAAAAATGTTAAAAATATACGTTTCGTACTCCCCCTAACCTTGTACCTTCCTCTCCCCCTTTGATCACAGCAAAAATGGGGTACCAATAAGAGAATATTAAAAATATACGTTTCGTACTCCCCCTAACCTTGTACCTTCCTCTCCCTCTTTGATCACAGCAAAAATGGAGTACCAATAAGAGAATATTAAGCAGATTATTAAGATAAAATTCTGAGCAAAAGTGAATTTTTAGAATTTTACAAAAAAAATTTCTAAGTTAAACTTAATTTTTGAATGTTCCAAAAAAAATCTAAGTCAAATGAAGTTTTCTAGATTTTTTTTTTCAGGGAAAAAGATTTTAAAAAAATTTTAAGTTAGAATTTTCAAGACAGATTTCTAAATAAAAGAGATTTTTTGTTTAATTTTTTTTTAAACAAATGTTTGATAAACTTTCAAAACATTATTTAATTCTTGTTTAATGCTTTTTCAAAAAATTAATTAAACATTTTCTTTCAATATTTTAGCTTCCAGGTCGTGGCGAGGCACTAGGCCTTCTTGGTTATTGGAGCAACAACCACTTCCTTAGACAAAGCTTCCATAAAGAATTTCAATGTTTAATTTTCTCTCTTAAAGATTTTAAAAAAAAATTAATTTAGCATAGATTTTGGAACCCAATAGAGGTTCCTTCCTACAGGGTTATTCAAATATTTAGGGGGTACATAGTTTCTTGGTAATTTTCTAAGTTGACCCTGATGGTTTCTGATGTACCAATTTAATTTACCATAAATTCTAATTTTTGAATTTGGAAACTTCTTTAAGCATGCATCATTTTTCAATTTTTCAATATCATTTTTAAATTTTGTATTTTCTAATTTCAAATTTTCATTTTCCTTTGCAAATTTATCTAATTCTTTAGAAAGTGCTTTTATAAATTTAAAGGACTGAGTCGGGGTTAGATTGCGTACCTTACTTACCTGACTCGGTGATGCTCCCCCTTCACTGCAGCTTTCCTCTTCTGACGTTCCTCCCCCTTCGTCGATGCTCATCTCTGAGCTTGACGTTTCTTCTAGCTGATGGTTGGCAATCAGTGCTAGTCCCGAGAATTCTTCGATTTCCGATTCGGAGGATGACGAATCATCCCACGTGGCTTTTAGGTTGTGTTTGGTTCGAGATGGCTTCTTGCTCCTTTCCTTATCCTTCTGTTTGCTCTTCAATTTTGGGCAGTCATCCTTGATGTGCCCTTCTTCATTGCAGTTGTAGCAACAGACTATCCTTCTCCTTTGACGATGTTTACTTGACTGCAATCTAAATTTGTTAGATTTAAAAAACTTATTAAAACGTCTTACCATTAACGCAGCTTCATTTTCGTCGATTGTAGCTTCGGAGTCAGGATCATCCTTTTCGGCACGTAGGGCGATGTTGGGGTTCGACTTCTCTACTAGATTTTCTGCAAGTCGAGATTTGTGAAGTTCAAAGGTTGAAAACAATTGTTCCAATGTACTTACCACTAGATCCTTAGAGATGTAGTAAGCATCTACTAAGGAGGCCCACTCTGGAGTTCTCGGGAAGGCGTTGAGCGCATATCGAATTGAGTCCTGGTTCGTTACTTCTTCTCCAAGGTTGGTGAGTTGAGTGATCAGCTCTTTGATCCTCGCTTGGAGTTACGCTACCTTCTCGCCTTGGTTCATCGGAGGTTCGTCAACTGGGTCCGGAGGATGTCGCGTTGCGCCAGCTTTGCTTCGGAGGTACCTTCGTGAAGTTCCAGGAATTTATCCCAGAGATCTTTCGCGGAGTCGTAGCTTCCGATTCAACTTACCTCTTGTGGAACTCTGCCTTTCCGTTGGCGACGAAATCGGCTTGCTCCTTCTTGCTCCATGTGTTTTCTTCTTTGTCTTTCGGCACTGCAAAACCATATTTCATTGTAATAAGAATATCAAAATCCGTTTTAAAAAATACCTCCATTTTGCGCTTCCAAGTGGCGAAGTCTCCGTCGAACTTCGGGGGATGGATGTTCGCTCCGACCATCGTCTGGATCGTAGTGCTTCAGTTGGTGGTTAGTCCTTCTGAGGCGATCAGGCTCTGATACCAATTGTAGGTGCAGCGGAGGCCGGCAAGAGGGGGGTGAATTGCTTCTGAAATCAAAAATAACTATACCCTCCTCGGATTTCAACTCAGAAATAAAATCAGCAGTAAAAATAACTAGCAACTATATAAAATTAAAGACAGAAATAAAACGGGAGATCGAGGTTTAACCTGGTTACAACCAAGGAGGTTGTTAATCCAGGACAATCGAAAGTCGCACTAGAAGAGTCTCCTTCACTGTAGGCGGAGAAGCCTTTTTACACACTTAATGAACTCACAAGTTGCTAGGAATTGAAAGCTTGAATGAATGATGAATTCCTAGGTCCAGGGGTCCTTTTATAGCCCCTGGAAAGTCTATCCCGAACCTCCAAGGCGCCTCCAACAATGGTCCAAGGTGCCTCCAACCAAGTGATCGGATAGAACTCTATCCGAAGGCAAACGGTCGGATTGACTGGGTTGAAGGTGCCTTCAACCTGGCTGAAGGCGCCTTCAAGCTGGCAGGTCAGCTTCTTGGCTTCATTTCCAGCTTGCTTTGACTTCCAACACTCCTATCTTTTGGGTGATTGCGTCCAACCGGAATAGGTCTCACCCGAACCCAATTTCCGGCCTTCTCCTCGAGCAGGCTTCCTTCCGGCTTCTCATCCCTCGAACATCGTGCATGTTCTTCTCGCTCCACCGGAGTACTCTTCCATAGCTCTCTCGTCCTTCAGACACACCGAGCCCGTCGGCTCCCTTCCCGTGTCGTCCTTCTCGCTAGTTGCATCTTCCGCTCGACTTCCTGCGCTCCTAAGCTCTTGCACACTCAGACACAGGGATCAGACAAAACGCAGGACCTAACCAACTTGGTTGATCACATCAAAACACCCACGGGGAACAACAAGTATTTCTAATTCTCTATTTAGACGTTCTAAAAAGATAAATTATCTCTCAAAAGAAGTTACTCTTAGCTAAGGTCATTGATCCCTCTCCTAGATTTTTTTTTTTCTCTCTTTTTTGCTTATTTTGATATATGACAAAGGGGGAGGGTAATTCAAAATTCAAATTAAGCTTTTATTAAGGGGGAGTTTTTGCAAGCAGCTATTAAGGGGGAGCTTTGTATTAAATTTGTACTTGCGCTATTTTTTTAGTTATACTTGCACTGTTATATGTACAACACTTTTTTAGTGTGTCCTTTTGCTTAACTTTGAATTTTAGTTGTCATAATCAAAAAGGGAGAGATTGTTGGTGCGGGAAGCATCCGACGATCGAACTCAAGTTTTGATAATGGCAAAGGATTCAAAGTTAAGATTATGTGTTATCTAACAAGTGTGAATGAGGTTTTTCAGGAAAGTCCTAACTACGGTTAGGCAGGAGGAAAACCCTAGGGGGTGGTAACCTTAGGTTCTAGTGGGTGGTAACCCTAGGTGAAGAAAATCCTAAGGGGGGTAACCTTAGGCCTAGGGCGTGGTAACCCTAGGTGGCGAAAAACCCTAGGGGGTGGTAACCCTAAGTCCTAGGGGGTGGTAATCCTAGGTGAAAAGTCCAGTCGGTTTGGAGGACCAGACTAGCATCAGGTATGCTCTCCTGAGTAGAGTAGGTGAGGATGCGTTCCCTGGAAGAGGGAACAGTTGGCGTCGATTCGACCTAGGATTTTCGATCGAAAATCTGAAGTCAGAACTGGACAGTCTGGTGACTGTCAAACATTTATAATTATGCTATTATTATGTGCTAACTTTATCTTGCAGGATATATGTTTGTTTTTGAGACTAACATGTTTTGCAAGGTCAAAAGAACAAAGTTTGTCTCGGATGAAGAGTACCCGAGGCACCCTCCATGGACCTTGGAGGCGCCTCGGGTGCAAGGCAAAGTTGGCTGCACAGAGGAGTTGGAGGCACCTCTATGGGACTTGGAGGCGCCCTAGACGCTGGCTTGGAGGCGCCTCGGAGTGACGATGGAGGTGGCCTCTAGCGGATAAGCGGCAGTGACCCGAAGCTCATCACAGCGCAGAAAGCGAGATAAGCTTTCATGTTTGAGGCACCTCCATGAGGGGTTTGAGGCGCCTCCAACAGCATATTTAAGAAGATCTCAACCAGCACCTCAAAGCATCAACTCTCAAGCGATCAATCTTCTTCGCGCTGCTCAATAGACGATCCAAAAAAGCTGTAGCAAGTCCCCGACGACCAGGAGCCTCAAACTTAGTTTTTTTGTTGTCGGTATAAGTTTTATTATAGCTTTTAATTATACTTAATTTGTAATAATTTTTTGAAATTATAGTTATTGCCCAACGTAAACACTAAACGAGCGTGGGCCTTGGAGTAGGAGTAGCCCAAGGCTCCGAACCAAGTAAATCTTAGCGTCATTGTGTCTTGCTTTTATTTTCTATTCCGCTGCTCTACTCTTGTCGATTTTCGAATCTGAAACACGTGAAAGCCACGAGCGCTATTCACCCCCCTAGCGCTTCTCGATTCAACAGAATGTAGTTTGAAACTGAAATAGTTTACCAAGTGACTGATATAGTTACCAGTCGATTGATAGTACTGTTCACAAGCATAGAATGTTTTTGTGAGCTTGTTTTGAAGAGGGCAATAGACTGGGATCAATGGTAGTCGACTGATACAGCCTTAAATATTTTTCAACATTAGAAAATGAACAAAAGAGTGGTGAACATGTATGTAATCTTATGGGGGATTAATCCATTATGTTTATGATCATTAGAGGTCAAATAGTCTAATAATTATGATATTATTGGAGCTATTTTTGATATATGGTAAAGGGGAGAAGTGTTGGATTTAAATGGGAAACCTACATACATCTGCAAGAAATCCTAGCTCAAGGGAGAAGCTTAGGTGAAGCGGAAGTGATTGCTATTTATTGGCAAAAGAGGAGAAGTTTACCTTTGTGGGAAATCCTAGCGCAATGGGGAGCTTAAGTCAAGGAGGAGCCTAGGGATTTATATTCCTTTATTTATGCATGAGTTGATTTGCATATTTATTTGTATATGTATTGTTATATTATTTCCCTAACTTAATCGAATTGCCAAACATAAAAAAAAAAAGAAAGATTGTTGGAGTAATCTATGTGACTCTAGGTTTTGATGTTTGGACAAATGTTTAAGTTAGGTTTTTGTTGTATTTGATATGCATTGTGAGTATACAGGATGCAAGTACAATAAGAAAAAGTCCAAGTGTGATCTTAGCAATGGTGAAAGTCCAAGTGGAGTCTTGGCATTGTAAGTCCAAGTATGTAGTCTTGGCAACGTAAGTCCAAGTGTGACTTGACAAGATTGAAGTCCCGGAGCGAGGAGCTCTTGGCAAAAGATGAAGTCCCGGAGGTGAGGAGTCTCTTGGCAATGGAGGACCCGATAACAAAGGACAAGGTCGAAGGAAGTTATTGAAGACAAGATGTGAAGGATGGGGAAGCATCCAAGGGATGCAAGACTGACGGAGGAGTCTAGAAGGCAAGGTTGAGGTTGTGTAAGCAAGGATGAGTGCATGAGAGATTGTACTCAGGGTAAAATCTTAGATTTAGGATTTTACCAGTCGACTGGCAACTAGACCAGTCAACTAGGCTAGGGCACAGAATGTTTCTGTGCTTGACAACTATGAAAATCAATCTATCGGTACTATAGCTAGGTGGCTGGTACTGTAACAGTCAACTAGTACTATAGTAGTTATTGTAGCAGTTAACAATTATTGTAGCAGTCGACTGGTAAGTATGATGGTAGACTAGTTTCACGCCGTTGAGGTGTAACGGTTGATTTTTTCATAGAGGTCAGTCAACTGATGTCTTTACTAGTCAACTAGTGGCGGGATCTTATGTTTTCTACCAAGCTCTATTTAATAAAGCTCGGAGTGGCCGGCCATAGTTGACAAAATAAAGATGGTTAACTCCTATTAGAGGCTTCCAAACTCTATTGTGACAAAACGTGCTTGTGCGAGGTTGTGGCGAGGTTTCTCCACCCACAAGAAGCTACTTGAGCTAGCCGAAGTTTCCTTGGGAGTCAGCCACCGACGGATCAAGATCGCCCACCTTATGCACAACCGTGGAGTAAGAACCTTAATCTTCAAACCACGTTACATAAACGTGTCATTGGGCTTGTGTTTCTTGTCTTTGTATATTTAGGGTTTAGCTTTCTTGTTAGTATTTTGTTTTGTATATCCGCTGCGTACTCATGAGTGTAGGAAACGACGATTTGGATAAAAAGCTATTCACCCCTCTCTAGCAGACGCAAAGGTCCCAACACATGAATTTGAAAATTCTGAATTTTTATTAGATGTGATTATTTGATATGATATATTATTTACAGTTAATACTTTAAGTAATTTATACAATATAAAGATATGATCATTGTCATTATATTAGATTAATTAAAAGGTATTTTTTAATGATTATAGAAAAAATGGATTCATGCAACGATTTCTGCCAAAGATATTACAAATAAAATGAATATAGAACTAAAATTTCATAAAAACATGTAATTAGAAGAAACAAATGATTTGATGAGAATAAAACTAATGAGGTAAAACTTTTACTAAATAATCTTTTAAAATTAATTAATTATATTATTAGAAAAATTAAAATTACTTGATGATGATTTTTTAAAAATAAAATATTTAAATTTTGAAATTTTTTTAATATACGACATGTTATCTAATAATAGTGATGGTTTAGATTTAGTTTTAAAATTAAAAATTTTAAAATAAATAATAAATTCAAATTAAAAACAACACTTGAGATATTGAAACTAGTAAAAAAATTTAATTTTTCCCCAATGCATGAATAGCTGATAGAATAATATTCATCATACCTATTATAGAATGCTACATATCTTTAGCAAATTTTTTCTTTCAAAATTAAAATTAATAAAGGCTTATTTACATTGAACAATGTCTTAAAAATAAATAAATAATTTAATAATTTTATTAATTGAAAAAATATTATCAACACTTGAATATAAACAAATTATTTATGAATTTTACATCTCAAAATGTGATAAAACTAAATTTTATATAAAAATATAACATTTAAAATTTTTTTTTTTATTTTTTTTTTAAAATAATTTGTCATTGTCGTTCCCAAGTTCGAATGAATAAGAATGCAGGAAATATATATATATATATATATATATATATATATATATATATATATATATATATCAAAGGAGTTTTTTTTTCTAGGACCTCAATTAAGGAAGCTTGAGATGACCTCCCGAAAAACATTGCCCAAAAGTATTTAAATTCTGAGATAGACTAAAAAACACTCTAAGGATCCTAATGATACAATGATATCTCGTTAGCATGAATTGAAACTTTTTATGTCCATGAAATACTTTGGATAAAATGCATTCAAGGATCTCATAGGATATAATGTTGGAGTAGGTGGTTATCAAGGACACCTTGTGGAAGTTTTGTTTTGTTTTTATTATAGTTATTGGGTAGATGACTTTCTCCTCAATTCTCATATACGATAAATTCTAAATACAAATTATACACACTCAAAAATCAAGCTTCAAAATATTCATACATGGCGTGGAAGTCAAACCTTATCCTTTTAATTGTTCTTCTAAGTATTTTTAATATTGCGCTACATCCAAAGGGCCAAACGAAGTCCTATCATTAAATTGTTGGAGCCTATAGTCGCCCTCAAAACAGAGCTAGAATGCATATATGTACAAGTTTGGAGGTAGCTTGGAGCTTGGACATTCTATCTGTGTGTGCATATAATATCCTGATACCACTTCATTTTCAAAACATTATAAATAGAACGGTCTCTTATAAAATCATACAAATTATCTTTAAGTAACTTAAGTTCTTGTGTATTATTTAACTTGATCGACCAAAATTCTATGAGTGAGGGTGGAGGGTTTAAACTACTTGTATTTTTTAAAATAAATGTGTGAAAAATGTAGGTATGACATTTAGATTATATTTGTGGTACCAATGTCAAACAAAAAAAAGGGGGTCCTTTTTTTTTTAAAAAAAAATTATATATCTTTTGTGATTAAAAATAATTTTTACACCTTTTGTTTTTTTTCTCTCAATTTTTTTTAAAAAAAATTCACTTCAATTTTTTCACTACTTGTTAGAATTGACAAAATAACTCTTCTGATAAAATTTGTCACAATATTTTTTATTATTATTTTATCATTTTTTTATTATTATTTTCGAAATTGGTAAAACACCTTTCTTTTCTTTCTCCTCCGACATTACTTACCCCAAGACAAAAAAGTCTTAAAAATTGCTTCTTGCCTATATCTGTCTTGCAAGATCTTCTCACATCAATGGCCCAAGGCGAAGGACGAAGCATTCATGAACCGCCGCCATATGAGATGTACGAGAGACACGAATTTAATTTGTGGAGGATGCAGATGAAAAGCTTCATCTTTATGAGCGACTTTGATGGCGGCATGGCACTGAGACGATCAACTCAGAACTCGGAAGAAAACTAAAAGGTAACAAAGTTAGTTTTAGATTTATTACCTAATGCAATCACATGCATAATTGGAGAATATCAAGATGCCTATGAGTTCTGGACTCGTCTAACCAAGCTTCACAAGGAATCACTGGAGCTAGAGGAATAGGTTGAACTCGAGCTTAGATCAGAGTCTGAATCCCTAGAGTCATCCTCAGAATCGGACCAAACCAGCTTTATGGCTTTAATGGCACAAAAGGAGATAGGAGGATCTGAATCAGAACAAAATTCAAAATTTGAATCTGAGATGATGATGGACAAGGAGGAGAATCCGAACGAGGATTCTAAGGCTGCGTTTGGTAGCCTGTAATCTACCTTGTAATGTAATCCAGATTACATTATAAAGTCGATTATTTTGTTTGGTTTGATTTATAACTTGTAATGTAATGTAATCTGGATTACAAAAGGTAGTGAAGATTTGTAATCTGGATTACAAAGCAAATGCTATGTAATCCGATTACATTACGAGGTCATTGTTTCACCAAAGTTTAAATGCCGAATATACCCCTAGTCTGTTGTCGACCGCCGCCCGCCACCGGTAGCCGACCTTCGTCGTCGGCCGCCGCCGGTCGCCGGTCGTCGCCGGTTGTCGGTCGCCGGCCGCCGCCCCCCGCCACAAGTCGCAGGCCGGCCGCCCGCCGCCGATCGCCGGCCGTTGGTTGCCGATGGCTACCACAAACTCTGGCAGAGATGTGACAACCACCGATAGAGGTCACAGGATATTTTTGTCATTTTATAATAATATGAATTACATTCCTTATAAAAAATAATAGACACCAAACAAAAGAATGTAATCACCTTTGTAATCAAAGATTACATACATTACATTAACAAACGTAGTAATGTAATCAAGATTACATTACATTACATTACAAATTTGATTACATTACAAGCTAGATTACATTACACCCAACCAAACGTAGCCTTAAGGTAAAGTTGTGAATTCAAAATTCAAATATCATATAATATGTTTTGAATGCAGTGAAAAAGGCACTACAAAAGTAAATGCCCCACCTATAAGACTCGAACCGCACAACCAAAGGTAAAGGAGAAGTTGACACCTAAAGTTCAAAAAGGGAAGGAGCATATCCAATGATTCAATTGTAAAAAGATGGGTCACTACAAACCTCAATATCCAGAAATAAGACCCAAGGATTTAAGGAGAGCAAAGGTTAGTAAGTTTACAATACATGACAATCCAATTTTTTCTACACATGTTAGTAAATTAGATAATCATCATTGCTCTAGTTTGGATTTACCTCAACAATTAGATATGCATGCTCAACCAAATAAATTAACTAATAAAAATCTAAACAATAATTTAGAAAATAATTCTTTAATCTTTAAAATTTCATATTCACATAAACAAGAAAAGATAATTACCAAATTATTAAATCTAGACTTGGATTACAAGTCTAAGCCAAATTTAAATAAAAAATCAAGATATAATCAAGTATTTCTTGATTATGAAACTAATCAACAAATGTAATAACAAACCGAATCTAAATCAAAAACATAAAATTAAAATTCATAAAATCTAGATTTAACTTAATTAAAATACTTAACCTAAATATTTAAATAAACCTAATAAAACAAATATTCAATAATTCAGGGGGAGACTTCAAATTAGTTGGCACCTCCAAAATAATAAGTTTACTTGGCCGGGTAATTAAGACTAAGTTAAATAGGGGCAACAGTTTAACTTGATAAATAGTACTGGTGAAGTTTTGGATGATAGTAGGTTAGAGAAATTCTGTCAATACATATCTAGGAAGATATGACTTCGACCTGGTACATTTGGCTTAGTGGAACTAACTGAAACTACCTCTTATGAATCCTAACTAGTTAGACCAAAATTTTATACTAAGTTCAGTGGATGAGACTATTTGAAAAACTTCAAATGCATGGTTACTCTAATAATGTTCAGGTGACTCATCATAGCCCACAAGTTTATCCAAATAATGTCTGTTTGTTGAGCCCAAAGCTAAACTTGAATCAAACACAAAGTTAAACCAAACCTTGTAATTAAATTTAACTTATCTCACAAAATTATAGAATTTCCTGATTGAAAACGTAGATCGGGTGAGATAACTAAGGATTTAAATAAAATAAAATTAAATAAAAAATAAAATTAAACTAAATAAATTTAAATTAAATAAAATTAAACAAAATAAATTAAATTAAATTAAATAATATTAAATTAAATTAAATAAAACAAAATATAAATAAAATAAAATTAAACTAAATAAATTTAAATTAAATAAAATTGACTAAATAATATTAAATAAAATAAAACTAAATAATATAAAATAAATTTAAATTAAATTAAATAAAACAAAATATAAATTAAATTAAATTAAATTAAATTAAATTAAACAAAATTAAATTCAAATAAATTAAATTAAATTAATTAACTTATATTAAATTAAATTAACTTAAATTATATTAAATTAACTTAACTAAAAATTAACTCAAATTAAAATTAAAAATTAACTTAACTAAAAATTAATTTAAATTAAACTTAAACTTAAAATTAACTTAAACTTAAAATTAAACTTAAACTTAAAATTAAATTAAACTTAAACTTAAAGTTTAAATTAAAATTACACTTAAAATTAAAATTAAACTTAAAATTATTTTTTAAAAAAAAATCTTTTAAAAGAAAAACTTTTAACAATCTTTTAAAAATATCTTAAAAACCCTTTTAAAAAAAATCCTTTTAAAAAAATTATTTTAATCGTTTAAAACTTAGACACTTAACTTAAAAACTTAAATATTATTTAATAAATAATTAATCAAAATTCTATTAACTTAAACTTTAAACTTAATTAAATAATTAATAAGTAAATAACTAAAACTTAATTGTTCATGTCTAACCTTATTTGTGAACTAAAATTGACTTGATTAATACCTTGATTTAACCTAATTAAAACATTAACTTTACTCTAAATCATTTAAATCAAACTTGACTTTACATTAAAACATTAATTTAAATTTTAACTACTTTAATTAAATCATATTAATTAAAGATTGACTTAAATTGATCCTTAAAATTACTTAACCTGGTTTAATGACTTTAATAAATTTAAACCTCAGATTAATACTAACCTTAAATTTTGTTAATCCTACTTAAGTTAAATCTAATAAAAGGATGAAGTAAATAAATAATTAAATTATAACTAAAAGTTTCATTAAATCAATTAACTCAGTCAATAAAAAATTTAAGTTGTTTTAATAAAATAAGTATTAAATTGAGTTAGTAACAAATTACTTATTATTACATAAGCAAATTAGTTATTATTGATTAATTTAAAATAATCTTATTTTAATCAAACTTAAATAAACAATTATACCAAGTATATAGAAATACTTAAATAATATACTTGATGAACATAAGTGTATTAACACTAAATCCCCTAAAACACTTAGGTAGAAAAATATGCTAAAGTTTTGAAATTTAACATGCCAAAACCCCAGTATTAACTTAAGGGGAGTGTTAACTTAAATTCAATTAAAATTAAAATTAAAACTCAATTAAATTAAAATTAAATTAAATTAAATTTAAATTTAAACTTCAATTAAACTTAATTTAAAATTAAATTTAAAGCTTAAACTTAATTTAAAATTTAAACTTAAATTAAAAATTTAACTCAAAACTTAATTATTTAATCCTAATTTAATAATTTGTCGAATACTAATTTAATCATTTTAATCAATTAATCAATCGAATACCAATCATCAACTAAAGTTGAGTACTTTCAATAATTAATTGAATATTTACGGTTAACTCAAAAATAATTGTAACTTATTTGTTAATTCAAATTAAGATTAAACAAAATTATAATTAATCCTAGTTAATAAGTTAATCATAAATTCAACTTTTAACTTAATCTTAACTTAATTAATAGATGATTAATTCATTTACTCTAAAATTAATTTAACTAAATCACTTAATATAAAAAAATATATATCTCAAAATTAATCTATGTCAACCCCAGAGGAGTCCCTGTCCGGCAAACGGACAACATCTCTCTTATACCGGTGACAATCTGAAACATAAATACATTGTCACATGACTATTCACAAGCAACATCAGCCCACACAGTTGGATATAAACACAACCACGCAGTTAATAGACAACATACACGGCTGAAACATTACACATCAAAAATCACAAAATAACGAACATGAAACGAACAAAACAATGAACTACGAGTCGGCCCCGCTTGACACGATAACATCAAACCAAATACAAGAAAACACAAAGCTAAATTCCATACAGAGATACATATACATGAATAAGTCCAAAACCAATAAAACGAACGGAAGCAAAAATAGAAGAAGTTGCTCGATGTGACATGGGACTGGCAGACAGGATCTCCAAACGACTTTAACCTGAAATAGGAATAAACCAACGGGGTGAGTTCAGGAACTCAGCGGGTATCGATCAGACATGCATAATAAGATATAACTATCAGTAATAATCATGCAGTACAGTCTCCTGAACAATAACAAGTAATGCAAAACTGAACAACAGAAGAAACTATACTCACCGGAACCTCCTATCCGAACATAAGGGTGTGAACCATACCAACAAGTGCAGGGTCGTCAGACCAAATACATAATGTCTATTGTATGCATGTCAATCATATGCAACCACCAAAATGTAGCATCCAAAATGCAGTAATCATAAGCAATAAATGCAATTCATGCATATAATGCAAATAAATGGTCGCCCCTGACGCAAGTCAGCCACCTCACACGCGATGGTAAGGTCGAGTGGGTAGGGCTATGACAACTGTGTACTATGCCATCACTACTCCTGAGTGACCGAGTAGACAGAATGTTGTCGGAGTACACCTATCCTCCTACCCTAAACATAGTGGGGGAGCCTAAACTCTCATCTCCCTGTGTTATAGTCAAGAGGAGGGATCCCTGCCCGCTATCACACTGCAGTCACACTACCCATGAGCAGACCAGGGGAACCCTGACACCCTGCCTGATGTATCACTAACCCATGAGTGGTTGTGTGTGCAGATCATGTAACTAGCGATGTGCTCAACTATAAAAGATCCGACAATCGCTCAGCATGAAATCATGCAAAATGGTGCATGACACTAGAGCATGTAACTCCTGAAAATATCAACCTCCATATAATATGTACCAAAAGGAAAACCGAGTTCATAACAATGATCTAGGTATACATGCCAGATAATAAAACTAGGTACACATGCCAGATAATAAATCTAGGTATACATGCCAAGTATATCTTGTAGCTAGGCCTATACCTGGTAATGTGTTGTATGTCACTACTTCTATGAATATAAATACACATGACAAGAATCAAGAAACATAAATATAAATGCATAATAGATAACAATATGAACATACTACGGGTATCAAGTAGTGACATACCAAGTAAATATAAACATAACCATTACTACTAACTATAATCTATTATGCATATCAAAATGACAATATCAAAAGAAATAAGTCAAAGGTACCTGCCTAAAAAAGAAGATAGTATCAGATAAAGTCCACGTCGTGATGCCGTCTCAAACAGATCATGTATCAAAGTATTTACTTAGTTAAGTTCCTTTGAAATAAATAGCTAAATAAAATCCCTTAAACTAGTTAGGGAAAACCCTAATAGACATGATCATTAACCCTTAATATTGATTACCCCACTAATCTAATCCATCGGTCAACTACCAAATAACCATCAAAATCAACACTAAAACTTACCCGATTTCATTGCCCTCCACTGTTGGAAAATGCTAACTAAAGGTGTCTGCTGTTGGAGATCTGTGGCCTAAGCTACTACGAAGCTACTATCAAGAACAATCACTCCTGGTTAGCACAACATTCCACAATGAAATCAAACCTTTACAAGTCTAACACCTACCCTCGGAACTAGATCCACAGATTCCCCTCAGACGAAATCTGAATGCTATTGTGACGGTGAGTCAACCAGATGAAAGATGATGGACCTAAGGCTAGGGCATGGCCGAAGGTGAGCTCGACGATGATGGTGGTGGATCTTAGTGCGTCCGTGCAGAGATGGCAGAGGAAGAAAGGGAACCGGCGAATCAGGAGTCGACGTCACGATGGAAGCTAGGGCACGACTCGGAGGGGTAAACAACGACGCCTATGCTCCAGCGTCGGCCCACAGCAGCCGATGGTGGCTCCTAGCAGTGGGTGACGATGGATTTCGCGCCGGCAATGAAGAGAGCTCGGGTGAAGAGGGAAGGGAGCCGGATGTCGTTGCTATCGCTGGTGACGAAGGCTTCACTGGTGGTGGTTGGTCAGTCGTGGACTTCGGCGTCGAGGTCGACGACGCATGGACAGAGACGGGAGAGAAGAGGGGATCGACGCGAGGAAGAGAAGACTCGAGACTTTCCTTGGCCGAGGGATTTTGTACTCATGGGAGACGAGGCGTCGCGAGGCGGCACCGTCAGGTTGGGGAGGCAAAGAGCTCGGGAGAGGCGGCGGTGTCTTGGCGCCGCGAGAGTGGAGAAGGAAGAGGAAATCGGGAGACGAAGGAGGCTAGTGCCAGGGCATGGTAAGGTTTATAAACTTTGACTTAGGTTTAGGAAAAATCAAAACCTAAGTTTATTCCCTCAATCAACTCCCATTAAATGGTTATTCCAAATAGGCTTTTCCCAAACCTATAAATTCATCCCCTTAAACTCGTCATACGAGCTTCGATAAAATCTCAAAAAATTTCTAAAATTTTCGTTAAAGTTATTCGTCCATTAAACCCTATTATTTTGTTATGATATTTTACAATCTAAAAGTCTATGTAGAATAACTAAGTAATCAATGATTAATTAATAATTCAAGACTTTAATTAATCAAACTTAACTCAAGATTATCTAAGTTAGAAGTTTTTTAAAAACTAAACATCAAATTATGTCTACCTTAGATAATGCATGTTAAACATGTCTCCAAATACATAGATTACCATATTTGAAAATCTAGAATTATTGAGATTCTAGGAAAATAAAATTAAGTCACGACTATAATTACTTATATAAATTTCAAAAGTATTGACCAACACTTAGTGTCTCGATTTTTTAAAGTCAATCATAAACTTGTAGACTCAGACACATAGGTGGTTAATAGGGACTAAATCCTAAAAATAGCCTAGGCTTTGGCTCAGCTGGCTGAGAGATTCTTTAAATGTGAGACCTATTCAAAGAAAGTAACAATAAAGATGAAGAACTTAGCATCCTTTTGACTAGTTTTTATATGAACCTAAAATCACAAAACTTTAAACCCTCACAAGCTCTAAAAAGTACCCTCTAAAATATAGTATTAGAGCCATAAGATTCTCCAGGCCACTATACAATGCATGACTTCTAATTCTAAAGACTTTTAAAACTTCTAAAAATTTGACTATCTAGATTTAGCCCTACAATTTCCAGCTAGAAAAGTTACTATTTTAAATCAACATAAACATAGCTGTTATATGAGATTTAGGAACTATACGTACTATCTACACGATGAAAACCTTTACTTAAATACTCTTATAGATCCACTTATTTGTTCAAGAACTGCCCTAGAATCATAACAAAGACAAACTAATCACATATTGAAACAAGTATCCAATAACTTAGTCCAATAAACTCATATAATAAATGACCTTAGACGAAACATATATAGATTTCATGAAAGAATCATAAGATTTTTTTAACATAAAATTTAGTCAACTTAGTTTATTTAGTATTCTTATTTTGAAAGAAATCTTAAGTCTTTAAACTTATTGAAGAAAATAAATCTAAAAATTTTAAACTCCAGTCCAAAACTATTTTACTTCAAATAAAAAAAATAATAATTACAACAAACAGAACTCAAATAGAAGTACTCAAACTTCTAGTGCTCTATTTGAAAAAAAAAAAATATCAAATATAAATAAACAAATTAAAATTTGAAAATACACATTACGATGAAGCACTAGATTGTACACAACAATACTTAAAAACTAAAAATGACGATTACTACTTAGCAGACTTAACCAGAAAAGGTGACCAAATATTGGCATAATAAAATAATATTAGAATAGCATTATTAACATAGTTGCACCAAGACATCCTATTAATAAATAAATTACTTCATGTCAAAACTCAAATTTAAAAGGCAACTGAAGCCACAGAGTAAAGAGAAAGTATAGATGACTTAACTAGAGATTTAAGTAATTATCTATAGGAAACTTCATGGAAGACAACCTAAAGCTTATTCTTTCTACACACCTCATTCAAAATGAGACTTTTACATGTCCTTCCCCAAATTCACAAGGGAGAAGAACTGAAACAGATACAACTTCTTGACTAGACAATATTATAATCGAAAGATAGGTGAAACTCATTGAAAGAAAGTAATGACAAAGATAAAGAACCTAGCATCCTTTTTATCCTAGTTTTTTCACGAACCTAAAATCATTAAATTCTAAACCCTCATAGGCTCTCAAAACTACCCTCTAAAATCAAGAAAGTAACGTCAAAAATAAATCCAAGTGGAATATAATTTTTTTTTTACTCTGCCACAAATCGCTCCAACAAGGTTGTTGTGCTGCCTAGTTCCTCTAGCAGGGTGGTTGTGCAACATAGCCGCTCAGCTAGGGTGACTATGGAGTTGCCTTGCTCAAGCGGCCAAGTCGCATCCCCAGGGCCGTTATGCAACTCGATCTTCTAGCTAGATTGTCGTGCGTGGTGGAGGAATTTATTTATACTTTTTCTATGAAAAATATGAAAAGAGGTGCATCTTTTAATAAATATGAAAATAGGATGCGCCATTTAAAAATTTTCAAAATTTAAATGCAAGCTCTAGTAAAAAAAAAATGTCCCAAGGACTAGACAGGAAAAAAAAATCGCGTCATGCAAAAATCATAGTTGCACGCGAATGGGCTTGTTGCGGGCCGAAGGCTTAGTTCCAAGTCCATTGTAGGGATTTCATCGGTCATCCTCAATCTTCACTTGGATTACTGCTCCGGAGTTGCGGGGATCACCTTCTTACTTGAATGATCAGTCATCTCAATACATCTATTCATAGGACGATAATTTTCTTTAATTTGTTACGCATTTCTTGGGACTTTTCTTGTAGAATCAACCTTCCCTGCTTCCCGTTTGTCTTTTCCGTAAGCGGAGACCGTAGCGGAGTTTCAAAATACGGTGGTTTTGTAGAGTCGAAATTAAATGGGCACGCTTCGTTTCGGCATCTGCGTGCAGTACATCCACAGTGAGAGATCGAGCATTTTTGTTGCTTTGTCCTTTTTCAAGTCGCAAACTTTATTGTACGATAAAGAGAAAGAGAAAGAGGGAGGAGGATTTGGGAAAAGTAGATACGTAAGTATATCGCACATACGGTAACAATAAATGAAGTGAAATGGAGTGTCACATCGTCAGTTATCCGTCCATACACCGCAGAATTAAGTGCAAGCAACTACCCGCTGCAGCAGCGCCATCAATCAATATTATGAATAACACGCTCTGAGAAAAAACAAAAAACTCGATGGTCCTTAAGTGGTGCAATTAATCAACCAGTAGTAGTTCAGGTCTGATAAAACTATTTTGTTCTACTCACGGCGTTGTGACCCGTCCTCACCCCATATCAATTTCGTTTTTAAGGCCTGCAATTGCCTTAGCTTGTTCACGAGAGAGCCATTTCACAGTGAAAAAATAATGGTGAAATCACTAGACGACGACGTTTAAATTTTGCCCTCGTCCTGGACTGAGCTTCGACAACTAGTGGCCCAGTAACAAAAACATAGGAAGAAAATGTATCTTATAAAACATTATTGTTTCAGTCTCAAATTGCCGACGAATAAATTTGCTGTATCTGGAATAGCGTGATTAGAAGCAATCAAATTGATCCATTCAAACTTTTGACTTCCATTCCGATAGAGCTATTAATTGACTTTCTCAGTCTAATGGAAACTCCCGATTTACACCCTTATCAATAAAAATAATAATAATAATAATAATAATAATAAATTCCTATTATGTTAGAACATCATGTCATGTGACGACGGGCAACAAAGACAAACCCTTCATGAGTCAGTGAACGAACACTCACTTTTGTTTAAAGAATGAATATATTTCAGTCTTAAAACGTGACCGTAGACTCTTGACGATATACCATAGATGATAGATACATATAGTACGATAAGAAAATGATGGATCCACCTAACTAAAATTAGATGTATTTGTCACCCTCACGTCCTTGTCGGCATCATTAATGCATTCGTCTTTGTATTCGGTAATCACCGGCTAAAATAAATAAATTGCATTGGAAAAATCAAAAGAACATAGTATTTAATTTGATTAACTACGTACCTTAACGCTGAGGGACCATTATTCCACAGTTGGTGCCACAATCCTGACTTTTTGTTTTTCCGAGTGGATTGGCATTGCGGAAATTTGATCTACCCTAGTGCCACATGCCTACTGTGATTGGACACATGCAATAGCCGACTCTTTTATGGACTTGTCTAATATTTCTCTCCAAAAAGTAGGATCGCTTTATTCTACTTTCAGCCTAAATTATATCGCAAAAACCAAAAGGTGACTCTTATAAATCGTCAAAGGGCATCTTAAAACAAACATAAAATCAAATGAGCATCTCATTCTCAAAATATCCCTTAATTCAATATTATTTGTAGATTACAGTGATCGATAAGTGCTATATATATATATACAAAAGTGCTCCTCTGTGATTTATCTCTTGCGATTTGGTGCGGCAACAGTGAGTTGGCAAGCCACATCACCTTAGTTAAAATTAGAACTAAAAAAATTAAAAGGAAAGCAAAAAATCAAAGTCGCCCTCTACCGTCGCTCCTCCCTCTCTCGCCGAGAAGCTTGCTGCCTCCCTCTATCGCCGAAGCTTGCCATTTCGCAGTCGCTTTTCCCTCTCTCGCCGCCGTAGGAACAACTTCACCGAGACGCAAGACAAGCTCTTGTGAGTTTGACCTAAAATTTTTGCTCGCATTTGTCAAGCACCAACATATTTCTAGCAACACGGTGTCAAGCACCAACATATTTCTTTTCCAACATTTTGCTCGCATTTGTAACTGTCTTATTGATAGTTTAAGGTTACCTTATACTTCACAACCTATTGTTATTTCGGAAATCCTCTGACTATGCTCCTGCATCTTCTATTATTGTTATTAGTTAACCTAGATAATAGTTTAAGGTTCTACTTCAGAGATTTTCTGTCCGTACTTTCACATCAAGTTGTGCTTTATGGTTAAGCACAAGACTCTTGTGGTTGGTTGATTTTGATGTCTTCTCATATGATAAGTTACCATGAAGTTGTTTTACACTACTCATCTTTCTGTATGGTTAAGCACAGGGCTCCAACTTGTCTTCTTTTTAACTAAACATAATCTATAGTGTTAGTTTCATAACAAATTATCTTCAATATTTCTTCTGCAGAATGTTATAATATTTATTTTAATTTAAGTAATGAAAATTTGATTATTAGGTTGCTATTTCATGGCATCATCAAGTTTTAGCAACATCGAAAATACAAGACTTCAACCTGTAACATGCAGGGACTGCGGACAAAGAACATTGGTATGTGTTTCTAGATCAACCAAGAATCCTGGAAGACAGTATTACAGCTGTAGGCAACATGGATGGCAAAAGTGGATGATGTCCGATACTAGTTCATCTAGTAATATTGAAAGTGAACACAATACTTTTCATGTACATAACCCAAGAAAATAATCCAAGTACCGAAATTCATTTGGATATCAGTGATGGTCAACTTGATTCTCTTAGCCATAATCTTGATTGTGTTGTTAGTTCATCTTGTTAGTTAGTGTTAAGTAATGTTCATGTTCTAATGTAACTGGCTAAATGTTTGTAATTCTGGACCAAAATTAATTTGTTAGTTGGTGTTGGAAACATTAAACATTGTTGCATAATGTTGGTGTTACAATTGTGATGGAGATCAACTCCAATCCTTAATATCTATATATGACTATTCCGTTCTAGCAATCCAAATCTTCTCACTTCTGATCTCAAATAGCTGAAGTTTATCATCATCGTCATTTACATTTCATCAGAAGTAATTTCATTTTTATATGTGGTGGCAACAAACAAGTTCAACAAGAATCAAATTATTGAGGTTGGTGGTCGTTGAACGGTACACAAAGGAATCTTGAACGATAATTGGACTGTGGAAATAAAGAGACCTATGATCACAGTAAAGCTTTTGGACTATTGCCTGGAAGTGGAACACCAATGCTGGTCTTAGAGTTCATCCCCAGTGGAAAGCTCACGACAAAAGAATGACTGGAAGTGGACCGCATGCTGGACTTAGTGTTTTTAGGAGAAGAAAGGCTTACGACAAAAGAGGTGGCAGAAGAGCTTTCAAAATTTAGAAAATTGAATCAGAAGAAAATTTTCAAGCATTCCAGAACTTCATTGTAATTTTCTTTAACTTTAGTTGTGCTACATTGTAAACTCCAAAGTGATTAGCTATTTTGGAGGTGATCCAACTGAATAATTGATAAGTAGTGTAGAAGATGAGGCTGCCAAATCATGTTAAATCCAAGTGTTTAGTTTGCTTGTGTTTTCATTTTTTATTCACTGTTCACCATCTAGCTAGAGACCTCATTTAACTTTTTGCGACAGGAGATAGAAAATGGATTGTTAGTGCACTTAATTATATTGTAATACATCAATAAAACATTACTAGCAAGGCAACCACGAAAATACCTTTTAGCAATATAGTATCGTAAAGTTTAGCTATCAAGCATACACTTTCAGAAAATTTCACAACAGTATCATTTACATTATTCTTTGACCTATGAGGACTTCGCGCGAATCATCTGGTTACAAAAACTTACAATTGTAAACAAGAAGATAAGAAGGGGTTTGAACAAGAGTTATTCCACCAAAGTAATTTGATCACTGACTGACAAACAATGTTTTGTTCATTGGAAACTAAGGAAATCCTGTCTCATAGATTGCCAGTGTTTCTTTGTCAGACAAACTCGCTCAACTCTTTCAATCTCAAGCCGCTTCTGCCAGTAGTCACGACAACTGTTTTGTTGAGTTTTAATTCAAAATATTCCCATTATTTTTAGTCCCACATTGCTAAGCTAAGAAGCTTAGAAGGCTTTATATATGGAAGTCTTCCATGCTAGCTTAGTCAAGTTAAGGAGGACCTACACGCATGCGCAGGCCAAGCCCAAATCATGTGGTTTCAAGGGGTTCGAGCCGGAAATCCATAAATCGGGCGCGACGCACGCGATTATCGCGCGCAGGGGGGGTGCAAATCCCCAGTTTGTGGGCCTCGCGCTTACGGGCGGCCCGATTCGTTTTTGCCAGTCCGATTTAGTTCACTCGGTTCGTTTTTGCCTCTGGTCAGGTTTGGTTCTGTCCGTGTGAGGAAAGCAAAGCAGAGGAAGCGAAGCATCGCGATTCTGTCTGCGAGAAAGCGACGCACCCGCACGTGAGAAAGTAAAGCGACGTACGCTTTGGTGCGTACACTGCTTCGAAGTGTATAAATACACTTCCTCTGCTCCTTCTCAATTCACTCTAAAAAAGCAAAGCATTCCTCTGCTTTCTGCTTTCTTCTTCTTCTTCTTCTTCTTCTTCTTCTTCTTCTTATTTCTAAGTTCTGAGGCTTGGTTCTGCAATCTGAGGTTGAGTCCGAGTGCGGCGTTCGTCTTGGAGTGCACCTACGAACGACGCGAGAGGTTGTCGGATCTTGGGAGGATTTTGCCAGAAAGCCTCTGCACCGTGGGCGGTAATCAATTCTCTAAAGACAGTCGGCACGCCCGACGCTTCGACCGGAGATACACAAATTCCTAACCTTACTCTATTACTGTTTATTGCATGCTCGTCATTTATTGGTGCAATTATTACTGTATTAGTGTAATCAATTTTACTACAATTTTAGAGAATTGATTGTAGCATCAATAAACATGATGAACGATAGGATAACTGGGTCTGATGAGGCTAGCACCCGACACGAACGATTTTTCGGGCAAAACTTCAGACGTTGGCAACAACGGATGAAATTTTGGCTTACTATGCTAGGACTATTCTCCGTTATAGAAACAGACCCTCCTTCACCTAATGAAGAGGGACCTGCCCGTAGTGCTACCTTAAAGAGGTTTAAGCAAAGGGATTATCTCTGCCATGGGAGAATCCTGTCTGCTCTCTCAGACGTACTATTTGATGTGTACTGCTCAACCTCTTCAGCTAAAGAGCTATGGAAATCTTTGGATAAAAAATACAACTCCGAAGATTCTGGTTTAGAAAAGTATACTGTGGCAAAATTCCTAAACTTCAAAATGGTTGAAGGCAAATCTGTGATTGAGCAGACACATGAATTCCAAGTCCAAATTCATGGTCTTGCTGAAGGAGATATGTCATTACCTGAAAAATTTCAGGTCTTGTCTATCCTCGAAAAATTGCCTCCGAGTTGGGAAGATTTTAGCATGACTCTTAAACATCGGAGAGGTAAAATCTCTCTAGAAGATTTGATGATTGCCTTAAATATCGAAGAAGAACATCGGAAGCAACATAAAAATGATGATACAAGAATACCTATGGATTTTATTCCAAAGGCAAATGTAGTAGTCTCATTTGACAAAAAGAAATTCAAAAATCAGAAAATGAAGAACAAGATGAAACCCAACTCAAAGGTTCAAAAGAAAATTGGAACCAAACCTAAGCCTTGCTGGGCATGTGGACAGGTTGGACATTATGCCAAATTCTTCCCTAAGCGAAAGGACAAGGAGAAAAACCAAAGCAATACGTCCAACATCAAGGCACAAGCAAATGTCGTGACTGCTAGTGACGGCACCAGCAATAGGTTTGTTACCTTCAAACCCGAACTAAACTTGATCTATCAACCCAATGAATGGTTATTTGATACAGGTGCTAATGTACACTGTTGTGCTGATCGCTCTGCCTTCCTTACTTATCAGGTAATTGAAGGCACTTCCGTGACCATGGGAAACCATTCTGCAGCCAGCGTGTTTGGGATAGGACAAGTTGACCTGAGGTTCACCTCTGGAAAAGTCCTATCACTGTATGAGGTGCATCATGTTCCAACGGTCCGTCGAAATTTGATTAGCGGATCAAAGTTAGTCTGTGCTGGTTATGAGTTGAACTTTAAATGTAATAAAGTTGTAATATTACATTTAGGAACCTTTATTGGAAAAGGTTACCTTAATGAAGGTTTATTTAAACTCAATGTAGAAAATGCTACCTTAAATAAATCTACTGATATTGCTTATAACATTGAGTCTTATGATATATGGCATGACAGATTAGGACATGTCAATTTTAATACCGTGAAAATGATGATGAACCTTGACATGATTCCTAAGTATGCTATAAATGATAAGAAAAAATGTGAAGTTTGTGTACAATATAAACAAACCCGAAAACCCTTCAAATCAGTTAAAAGAAATTCTAATATTTTAGAATTGATCCATACTAATTGTTGTGAGTTTAACGGTGTAATAACGAGAGATCATAAAAGGTATTTCATCACCTTCATTGATGATCACTCTCGTTATTGTTATGTTTATTTACTGAAAACTAAGGATGAAGCTTTAGATAAATTTATGGTTTTGAAATATGAAGCTGAGAATCAAACAAACAAATCTATTAAGAGGTTAAGATCTGATAGGGGTGGAGAGTTTACCTCGAACCTGTTTCAAAAATTTTGTTAAGATACAGGTATAATTCACGAGGTAACTGCTCCATATAGTCCTCAATCCAACGGTATAGCAGAACGGAAAAATCGAACCCTTGAAGATATGATTAATTCCATGTTAGGCAGTTCCGGGTTACCCAACTTCATGTGGGGGGAGGCTTTATACACTGCATGCCATGTGTTAAATAGAGTCCCCATGAAGTCAAGGGAGAAAACGCCATACGAGCTTTGGAAAGGCCGGAAGACAAGTTTGAAATACCTTAAAGTGTGGGGGTGCCTTGCAAAGGTACTAGTACCTGAACACAGAAGGAAAAAACTTGGTCCAAAGACCGTAGATGGTATCTTCTTGGGTTATGCTCAAAATAGTATTGCATATAGGTTTCTGATTATTAAATCTGAAATTTCTAAAATAGATGCAAATACTATTGTAGAACTTCGTGATGCTACATTTTTTGAGGATATATTTCCTATGAAGATGAGAACACCTCAATCTATATCTGGTAACCCAACAAGAGATATACCTGCTTCTATAGAGACCCCATTATCCGTAGAAGGTACACCCTCCTCAAGTCACTCTAGACTAGATGAATCTAGAGAGTGTACAGAATTGAGAAGGAGCAAGAGACAACGTGTGTCTACGGATTTAAGCCAGGACTTTATCACTTATAATATAGAAGGTGACCCTGTGACATATCGAGATGTTATGGCTTCTCCTGAAGCTAAGCACTGGAAAGAGGCCATTAAAAATGAAATGGACTCTATTATCTCTAATGCCACTTGGGAGTTGGTAGATTTACCTCCTGGGTGTAACACTATAGGATGTAAATGGGTGTTTAAAAGAAAACTAAAACCTGATGGGTCAGTAGATAAATTCAAAGTCCGCCTAATTGCTAAGGGATTTAAACAGAAAGAAGGGATTGACTATTTTGACACTTATTCTCCTGTTACTAGAATTACTACAATCCGAGTGTTGATAGCATTGACATCCATATATCATCTTGAGGTTCATCAAATGGATGTCAAAACGGCATTCCTTAATGGAGATCTTGAAGAAGAGATATATATGGATCAGCCTGAGGGACATGTAGTTTCTGGAAATGAGAATAAAGTCTGTAGGTTAGTTAAATCTCTTTATGGTTTGAAGCAAGCCCCAAAGCAGTGGCACGAAAAATTTGATAGAGTTATGCTATCGTTTGGCTTTGAAATGAATGACTCTGATAAATATGTGTATGCTAAAATGAAAGGTGATAATTGTATTATCTTATATTTATATGTAGATGATATTCTACTATTTCAATCTAACCTTTCTATTATTAATGAGACTAAGGCCCTCTTAAGTGGTAAGTTTGATATGAAGGATATGGGTTGTGCTGACATGATTTTAGGGCTGAAGTTGACTCGATCAACTGATGAAATAGCAATTTCTCAGTCACTCTACATTGAGAGAGTATTAGAGAAATATGGCTATAGCCAAGTTAAATCTGTAGTCACACCGTATGATCCTTCAAAAACTCTCCACAAGAATAAGAGTGGTGTGGCAGTATCTCAATTAAGATACTCACAAATAATAGGTAGTCTAATGTATTTAGCAAATTGTTCTACACCTGATATTTCTTTTGCTATATCGAAATTGAGTAGGTTTACCAGCTGTCCGGACAGAACGCATTGGGATGCATTAGACAGAGTACCCAGATATCTAAAAGACACTATATCCTTGGGCTTGTGGTATGGGAGATTCACTGCAGTCCTGGAGGGATATAGTGATGCTAGTTGGATAGCAGACACTGCTGAGTGTAAAGGCGTTACTGGTTATGTCTTTACACTTGGAGGCGGTGCAGTTGCTTGGAGGTCTGGTTTGGTTTGGTTTCTTTTGAAATTGTTGATCATTATTTCCTCACGCGGACAGAACCAAACCGGACCAGAGCAACCAACTCACCATACATGGGTTTGTAAATTGTGTCATTCAACAAAGTGCAAGATCAGAGAAATAATGTGAAGAGAGACAAACAACATGAAATTCATCTTTTTGTATCTTATTGAACTTCTGAAATTTGTCCCATAGCATCCAATTTGAACATCTATGATGGTGTCCAAGAGTAGGTAACTGACATGAAGACTAAAAGTGTAGAAGAATTCTAGTGCCAACGGTGAATAATGATGGCAATTAAAGAAGCACATTGAGTATTGCAAATTAAAGAAGCACAGTGAGTATTGCAAATTAAAGAAGCACATTAAGTATTGCAAATTCTAGTGCCACCGTTTTAGTTTACATAGTTAAAATTATTAGCAAAATCAAGAACTAAAATTTCAGATCTCAAAACGGTTGAAGGCCACCCCAAGTTTGATGTAACATGACATCAATCTGGAAAGTTAATATGTGTTGATAGTCCCCAATACTTCAATGTCGCAAGATCATATGCCCTACTAGCTTTTTCCTCCATATCATAACCCCCTGAGAGGTCGAAATGACAAAGATAAATAAATATTGAAACAGAAGAAATGAAGATGAGTTTTTGAGTGCAAAGCAAGCTTACCGAGATAAACTGAAGAAAAAGCGTATTCATTTACGAGATTCGGCACAAGGAATAACATAACAAACAAGATTACAATTTGTAGTTAGAAGGGTTTATGCAAAACTTGAACATGAAACTGAAGTAATTACTTTCCAGCAAACACTTCATCTCATTTTTCAACTCACCTTGCCGCCCTTTCCTCATCTGGCCTTCTTGCTTGCAACTGTTATCCCAAAGATGTGCTTCATATCTACCAGAAAAAGGAAGCACATAATAGCTAGCTGAAAATATATAGAAATCTAGAAAAAGGAAGCAATATATAATTAAGATCTGAATACATCATAAATTAACAACAAATAATCTTAATGAATATATATTTGGAAAGAACCACACTGACTATAGGCATTGAAAATGTTCAAGCTCATACTGTAAACGCTAGGGAAAACAAAATGTGCAAACTCATCTTGTTCTACTCATATATTGGATTAATGCATGAAAAATACTTGCAGAAATCAACAAACCAGTGCAATAAAGATGCTCACATAAATGACCATGAAAAATACTTGCAGAAATCAACATCCTAGCCCATGTTGTTAGAACCTGCAACAATAAAGATAATTTATTAATTTCATTTTCTCAATAAACAATAAATCACTATAATTTAACAAATTAAAACTTTGATAGTACCAGCTATAGATCCCAAATCAGGTTCATATGCGTCGTCAAGACTAATATAATTATTATCTTCAATTGTTCTGATAATTGACACATTATCATATATAAAATATATTAAAATATAATTAAAATTTAAAATTAATCGATTCATACCAATACGGACAGTTACGTTTGTCATGTGATACTCCCCGACGTCCATATGCACGACAAAGCCTGGAATTTGATGTTGATTTCTCCTTTGATGATTTTAATCTCTTCCCACATCCCTTAGTTCTTACTGTAGAAGGATCAATAATACCAATGCCCTCATCAATAGATTTCTTTTTTTGACTTCTATCACTGCATGTTGTACTAATGGACATCTCTTGAATTTTGTTGTAGATATAATCAAATTGTTCATCCAAGAAGGTTGCCCTCTCATTACTCAAAGATGCATCATCAACTAATACTGAAGCTTTATAGGATAACCTCGAGTGCCTCGACATCAAATACCTTTCTGAATTTGGATCATCAATGAAATGTTGCTCCCCTAAAGTATATATTGCTCCAACTTTTGCATCTCGTGTCCATCGTTTGAGTATATACGTATCAGGCAAAATAAACACTTGGTTGATACGAAAAAAAACTAACATATGTCTGCATGGAATGCCCTCGAACTCAAATTTCGTGCAGCTACACGATATGTAGTCTCTTTGTTTGTCATGCGTGAGCACTCTTGGTTTTGAGGAAGAAGAACTTTGAAATTTCATCACATTGTAAACCGCTGATGTAACTCCTGTAAATGTTTGTTGCACATAATAACTATAACTCTCAGTCATTTCACTTTGAAACTCCAACCATTTCTTTTTTGTGTATAGCTTAACCATTTGAGTTTCCATTGGCCAAGTTGTCTTAACCTTGGGATACTCATTTATATGAATATGGTCTGCAACTAACTCATTATATCTTTGGTGTCTCAGTGCTCTATTAAAATGGGTGATAAAATTCATTAATGAGTTCTTATTTGAGACATATTTCTTGAAAAATGCATGTGAGCCTTCAGATCTTTGACTACTTGACATTCCTGTAGAAAATACATGACTAAAATATACTGGAACTCATCTGTGTCGCAATTCATACATCAAAGATAACCAATCATTTTTCTCTAGGTTAGCACACTTGATAGTCTCTTCCCATGACTTCTCAAAATCATCATGTGTTGTAGAATTTGTAATGACATTCTTTATACTGTGATAGTGGTTTCGAAAAGTCAAAGGGTCTAATTTTTCTAGGAATTTGTTCAATATTTGCCACAAACAATATCGATGCACTGTTTGAGGGAATACCTGTGCAATAGCTTTTGTCATAGCAGGATCTTGATCAATGATGATAATGTTTGGTGCACCTTTAGGCATGGCTTCTAAAAACTTTGTAAGCAACCAAACAAAAGACTCAGTTTTCTCATCACTAATAAATCCACAACCAAAAATAATCATCTGATGACACTACAAGAAAAATGGTTTATTAGGACATATTTTTTATGACACTTATTATAAAATGTCATTATAAACCCTTTATAACGACATTTATTAAAACTAATTAAGTTTAAAAATATAATATTTAATTAGATATTGACACATTTTATAAATGTCATCATAAATAATAAATATATTAATCTAACTTATACCATGTATTGTTTAACCTAGATAAGATTAACTTTTCCCAAACGCCCGTGCCTCGTCTCCGCCACCACCGCCGCTGGCCTTGACTTTTCCCAAACGTGTGTGCCCCATCTCCACCACCGCTTCTCCTCGATCGTCTCCGCCGCTACACCTCGATCGTCTCTGCCACTGCGCCTCGATCGTCTTTATCGTGCCCCATCTCTGTCGTAGTTGCGCCCCATCTTTATCCATTCGCCGCCATGGGTATATCTGTTCATCTCTACTGTCCTTAATTGTTTTTTGTTCTTTTTTTTTTGTTTCATCTTTCATTTGTTTGGTATGACTTTTTGCAGCCAAGATCAAGATTGGCATCAATGGTAGGCTTTCTTTTTTGTTTCACAGGAGTGTCTTTTTAATTACTTACTGTCGATCTTGGTTTCTGTTGGGTTTATCTTTTGTTTTGTTGGCTCGCTATAGGTTTTGGTAGGATTGGGCGATTGGTCGCCAGAGTCGCGCTCTAGAGTGAGGATGTGGAACTCGTTGCCGTCAATGATCCATTCATTACCACCGATTACATAGTACTCTTTAGCGTGTCGATCTACCTATGCGGTTACTTTTTTATGCTTTCTTTTGGCTTTACTAGTCTGATTTGTATATTTATTGTGCTTTGTTCATTTATCTTCCATCAAAATATATTATTTAGAAGTGGATGGTCGCTACATATATAGATCCAAACTGCAGATCCTATGGATTAGATTTTTTATGCTTTTAGTTTATACTATGTTTCTTTAGCTGTATCTTAGATCTGGCTTTCTAACTCAGATACATTTGTAGACATACATGTTTAAATATGATACTGTACATGGGCAATGGAAGCATCACGAGATAAAAGTGAAGGATTCCAAGACCCTTCTTTTGGGAGAGAAAGAGGTTACTGTCTGTGGCATCAGGTGTTTAAAATGCTATTGTCTGTTCTGAAAGAAGTAGCTGTTGTCACTGAATTTTTTGTTGGTGTTATTTACTGAGATTGTGGTTGTGTTTAGGAATCCTGAGGAGATTCCTTGGGGTGAGACTAGAGCTGACTTCGTTGTGGAGTCTACTGGTGTCTTTACAGACAAGGACAAGGCTGCTGCTCACTTGAAGGTAGTTGATGATACCATATGCCAAGTTGCTTTATGATGCTGGAATATATAACTGATGAAGACTAATCTGAGTTTGCTTTGGAATATGAGTGAGATCAATTTGATTGAATGAGGAAGAGTTTATGCTGTTCATGTTTAAGGCGAGCATATTCCTGCCAATAATGTTCAATTTTTTTACTAGTATTTCTCAAATACATTCATTCTACGCCATGTTATCTAGCCTCATTTTTGCACACATACATAATTATATTTAGATTTTCCTAGCATTACACAATTGGTGGGATAACATACCTGCCTACTGACTACCAGTGACAAGAAAATTGCCTAATGCTTTGATCTTTTGATATGAATTGAATGGATGGAATTGTATTGGTTTTTCAAAAATGATTAAGGTGATGTCGAAGAATTGATCGACCTCTATTTAACATTTTGAAGCATATATATTCATGTTTTTTTTAACTAGCCATTTTTTTTAACTTTTTATTGGAATTGTGATGGATAAAGGTTGATTTGAGGATGCACTTGGAGGATTAATAGCTTGACCTTGTCATCTGGTATGATATACAATATTTTAATTAACTACTATTTATTGTATATGCTCGTCATGTTGTTGTCTTTTTAAACTAATATCAATTATATTTGCAGTTGATAGTTAATAGTTAATGAAGAAGACTTCTACTAGATGCATTTGAGTTTTGTGGCATAATAGCAAGACTTTTCATCTTTGCAACTTTGAAAAACATGAGGTTAGATTTTTAGTTTTGTTGATGTGTGCTGTCTTTTTATTTTTCTTTAGTTTCTAGTTTCTCTATCGCTATTATGTGTATATTTGACCTTATTTGTGGCACTTTCTTAGAACTACAATGTTTCAAAAGTTTTCCTTATTTTTCTTTTTCTTTTTAATTTGAATGGAAGAGTAAGGAAAGGATGTGTGACTTCTACTGCACTAGAGAGATTCTTTGGTTAATAAATTTATAGAAAGTTGTATTTTTATGCTAGGCTTTAACATTCAAGAACAATAGCTAGCAATCCCTTCTAATTTATACTGGTTTCATATTTCTTTCCAATATGTTATGATTTCACAATGTAGAGCTTTCCCAGTTTATCATTTGGTATGATATTCACTAGTTTGAATTAAATTTAATCTCTTTATTTTATGCTACTTTATTTTTTTTATTTATACAAATATATGAATTTTTATTGTAGGTGACTAGAATATGTGATAGTTGAAGAATGAAGATGCTCCACAACACTTTCTTGAAGAATGAAGATGCTTGGTTATGTTTTGCTTCACGAGATTTATTTTTTTTTTAGTTTTTATAAACTAAATACATTAGATATATTTGTTGGTGTATATATATTTTTTGAGGTGACAAGTTTGTCAGCACATTAATGATTGCAAAATTAATGATAATTATTGATTAACAATTTGATTTCTAGTTTAAAATTTTTATTTGTATTTATGTTAATTTATTATGTGTGAATATTATATTATGAAAATATTGAAAATAGACGATGTATTTCATAATATATGATATTTTTTAATGTTCTTATAGACTAGTATAAATTGACATTTGTAAATGTCACTATAAATTACATAATGATGCATTTTAAATTAACCTTATAAACTATCATTAGTGACATTTTTTATTGTCACTACAAATAAAATACAAAACACTTATAGTTGTCATAAGAAATGATTTTAAAGAGCATATAAATTCATCATCATTATTATAATAACAAGGAATGTATGAGTGTCATTACAAACTTTATAGTGACTTTTTTGTCATTATAATAATTATTCATGACATTAGTGGTGTGATTATTTTTATGATATAATGACACTAGGAAATGTTATAATGCTTTAGATGACATCACTATAGAGGACATTTTTACTTAATGTCATTATATCAAAAGTGTCGGTATAAGTAGTATATGATGACACTTTCAAATGCCATTAAAAGCATATATTCTTGTAGTGTGATGATTGGTTAACTCCTACCAAAAATGATGTTTGGTCCTACCAATAGTTTTCTCATCATATTTATTTCCTTTGAAACATGAGTATTCTTTGATACAAAAAATACAAATTTTGGAAATTCAAAACAATACTCATATGGCTAAGACTGATGTATCAAATATTTGTTGAAATTTACAAAGTAGTAATAGATACTTAACAAATTATATCAAGCTTACCGTCTTATGGAGCAGTGTTGTCAACTTCTATAAAATCTTCAACCGCTGTTTGAGTTTATGTTTGTAGCTGTTGCGAAATGGAAATCATCTATTTTTATTGTAAGCAAGGCGTCACATAAAACTCGTCCAACTTGGAAAATTTTAGGGCAAACTCACAGGATGTAGCGGTGGGGAGGAGAGGAGTGTGTCGGGCGAGAGGGCACTCAGGGAGGAGAGGATGGATCATGTCGTACGTCGCGGCGAAGGAGAGACTGCGAAGCGGCAAGCTTCTCGGCGAGAGAGGGAGAGTGACGGTAGAGGGAGGCGTCAAGCTTCTCGGCGGAGAGGGAGCGTTGCGCGACGCACGAAACCTCCTTCACAGCGAGAGATGGGAACAATGCACGAAACCTCCTTCACGGCGAGAGATGGGAAAAAGCCCTAGCCTGCGACTTTGATTTTTTGCTTTCCTTTTAATTTTTTTAGTTCTGATTTTAACTAAGGTGACGTGGCTTGCCAACTCACTGTTGCCGCACCAAACCGTAGGAGACAAACCGCAAGGGAGCACTTTTGTATATATATATATATATATATATATATATAGCTACGTTGTAACTACGATGATAATGTGTAGAAATTACTATGTGAACGGCTACAATTTTATTATTATTTTTTTAACACTATTGTACCAGTTATAATTAACTACTATAAGGTATAGTATTGGAGTAATTACTTAATAATTTTTATAATTATTTTAAAATGATTTTGACTAAATCGGTAAAAAATATTTTGACATAAGAATATTTAAAGTTTTAAAATTTTCATATTTAAAGTTTAGCTACAACTATGTAGCAACTATCATTGACGTCGAGCAGAATATAGATTATTCTGGGGCGTAAAGTTATAGAAGGATTAAGAAGAAACAAGATAGAAATAACAAAATAAGAAGTAACTCAAGATATGTTTTAAAAAAAATCTTCTTGAGAAAATAAGAGCGGGAAATAAAGAACAAAAGAGATATCGCCGTAACGTGGCTTAAGTGAAACCAATTGATTCAATATGAAAATAACTTGTCCCCAAACATCATCTAAGCATAGGTTTATATAACTCTCAAAACCCTCAAAAAAATCTAAACAGAAAAATAATCAACTAGACTTATTCCCTAAGATTTAGGATAAATTAACTATCAAGACTCAGTTTCTAAGATTTAGGACAAAATTAAATATAAAAAATAAACTAAACTTAATTAACGGATAACTACTTAAAAAACCCAATTTTGGATTATCTCTTACATCAGTCGCCTGGAGTTGAAGAGAACTCGTCCTCGAATTTAGGGTGGGTGTATCCAACTTCAGAGCACAATGACTTAGGTGTTTTACATTAAAAATATCAGAAGTTTTTAAATGACTAGGAAGTCGCAACCTGCAGGCATTGTCATTAATCTTTTCTAGTATCTCGCAAGGTCCAATCTTTCGATCTTTGAGCTTGTTGTATTCACCAACAGGGAAATAATCACGAGTTAATACAAGTTAAACCATATTACCAATACCAAAAAGAACCTGACGTCGATGCCGATCTTCCCTGATCTTGTATTCGGTGTTGCTTTCTTGAATAGCTTGCTTAACATACTCATGAATAACTCGAAGATGCTCAGCCATCTCCTCAACCTTGGGGTTAGTTTGTTCGGGACGCGAAATAGGGACTAAATCCAGTACCCCAGATGGGTTTCGTCCATAAACAACTTCGAAATGACTCAAACCAGTGGTCCTGTTCTTTGATCTATTGTATGCGAATTATGCTTGAGGTAAAACTAGATCCCATTTCTTCGGTTTGGTTCCTGTGAGACATCTCAGAAGATTTCCTAAGCTCGGATTCACTACCTCAGTCTGACCATCTGTCTGAGGGTGATAGGTGCCGCTGAAGTTTAGCTTTGTCCCTAGCTTTTCCCATTAAGTCTTCCAAAATTGACTGCCAAATTTAGTATCATAATCCGAAGTAATAGTTTTAGGAATATCGTGTAAATGCACAATCTCTTTGAAGAAGAGGGTGGTAATCCGAACAACATCCATGATTTTTTTGCATGCCACAAAGTGAGCCATCTTGGAGAATCGATCCACCACAGCTAGAATAGAGTCTGCAGTCCGTTGGGTGCGGGGTAAACCCAATACGAAATCCATGCTAACCTCATACCAAGGGCCTTCGAGAATTGGTAAGGGAGTATACAAATCAGCATTGGTGAGGGTTCCCTTAGATTGCTGACAAATAAAGCAACGATCCACGAAATGAGCTATGTCACTAGTTAGCTTGGGCCAATAGAAGTCGGAAGAGATGAGGGCTAATGTCTTATCTCGGTTAAAGTGTCATTCGTTATGTAATTCACTGATAATGTGTTGTATATCTAAGAAAGATCCAAAGCCAACAACCTTAATACTCATGGTAGTAAGCAGGGAAGAATGATAGCTTAGAGCATCTGCAACACAATTAAGACTCCAGGATTGATGTTTCAGCGTGAATGTGAACTCTAGAAGTGCTAGAACGGGTGCTTCAGTCATCTTTTCCTTCACCAGTTGAAAACTATTTGTAGCCGCTTCAGTCCACTTGAACTCGGGCCCCTTGAGATACTCAGTGATAAGAGCACTTAAGGTGTTGAAATTCTAAATGAATCGATGATAGAAAGAGGCCAATCCATAAAAATTTCAGATGTCGTGAATGGTTTTTGGCTGCGACCACTCTAAAATTGCATCTATCTTTAATGGATCTGTACAAACACCATCAGTAGACACTATAAATCCAAGAAACAAAACTGAGGTTGTGAAGAAAGAATACTTCCTGTTGTTAATGAACAAATGTTCTACCTTTAGCTTCTCAAAAACAGTGTGAAGGTGATCAAGGTGCAAAGCTCATGTCGGGATATAAATGAGGATGTCGTCCAAGTATACAACCATGAATCTTCCCATGAAAGGTCGTAAGACTTGATGCATGAATTTCATGAACGTGTTGGGTGCATTGGATAATCTGAAAGACATGACCATCCATTCGTACAACCCATTTTGTGTCTTGAAGGCAGTCTTCCATTTATCTCCAGGCTTGATTCGAATCTGGTGGTATCCACTCCTAAGATCAATCTTGGAGAAGATCTTTGAACTGGAAAGTTGATCCAACATGTCATCTAGGCGAGGAATCGGAAATATATACTTCACCATGATTGTGGTAATGGCTCTACTATCAATATACATGTACCACAAACCGTCTTTCTTTGGCACGAGTAGGGAAGGGACTGCACAAGGGCTCATACTCTCATGAGTATAACCTTGTCTCAATAACTCCACAACTTGTCATTGTAGTTTTTCAGCATCCTTAGGTCTAACACGGTATGCCAGCCAGTTAGGTAAGCTTGACTCCAGAACGAGGTCAATCTGGTGTTGAATGTCACTTCTAGAGGAAAGTCCCGGAGGAAAGTCTTTATCCATCAAATTAGCAAAGTCAGATAGGAGTTGTTGCACCTCAGTTGGTAGATCCAAGTCTAGGTCTATTTTATCGCTTTTGTAAGGAAGCAAAGTATAGACCATGTCTTCGTGCTTCATCTTGTTCAAAAATCTGGACATAGAAAGTAATGTAGAGTTATTAGTTACCAAATTTAAAGGGATTACATCTCGCTCAGACTCTGAATAGAGTGCAACCACGTCAGAAGACCACGATCTCATCATCTTCCTTATAAGTAGCCTCTATCGTCCTTCTTCTAAATTCAAAAAGAAAGTTGGTAGCTTTATTTTCTTCTCGTAACAACTCCAAGGGGAATAGATGATTGTGTCACTGGATGCTCCTGCATCAGACGCCTCAGGTTGAAAAGAACTCATCCTCGAGTTCAAAATAATGTCTTCAACATCCATAGTCTCCCTTTTCTTCGCATTGTCTTCTGATATAGCACAAATTGCATCCTCAAATAAGACCAAAATCTCATGGTAATCACCATAGAGTACCTCGTCAACTTCATCATCAAATATCAGTTCGCCTAGTGCTTCGATCTCGTCTTCGTCGTAAATTGGATCACCGAATAATTCAATCTTGTCGTCTTCTTCACTGCCTCCTGCAATTGGATGATCGGGAGAGTAGGACTGGTCGTACTCAATGTTGTAGAGGTCCACATCCTCATGGTTGTCTCTGCCCCCGTGAGAGGAAGGGGGCACGTAGAGGCACTGGGGAGTTGGTGTTGTCTCGCAGTTGTAGGTGGTGGGGTGGTTGAACCCGCATTTCTTGAAACTAAACTTGTGCTTGGACAACTCTTCTCGATTGGAAATTAGAGATTTTTCAAAAGGGGAATAAAGGAACTTACGATATTTACATTATCGTGTTGCTAGACGTTGAGATAATTTTGTGACTTGTCTATGTAGATACTAAATTTCATCCTGGGTACTATGACCACAATGTGAGGCTTCCTCAGCCGGAACTTGCCTTTCACGATCATGACCACGTCCACGACGACCCTCCATTAGATCTTAATGAGCTCTGATACCAACTGATGCCAAGCAGAATATAGATTATTCTGGGGTGTGAAGTTACAGAGGGATTAAGAAGAAACAAGAGAGAAATAAAAAAATAAGAAGTAGCTCAAGATAGGTTTTTAAAAAAAACTTCTTCGGAAAATAAGAGTAGGAAATAAAGAACAAAAGAGATGTAGCCGTAATGTAGCTTAAGCGAAATCAATTGATTCAATATCAAAATAACTTGTCCCCAAACATCATCTAAGCATAGGTTTATATAACTCTCAAAACTCTAAAATAAATCTAAACAAAAAAATAACCAACTAGACTTATTCCCTAACATTTAGGATAAATTAACTATCAAGACTCGGTTTATAAGATTTAGGATAAAATTAAATATAAAAAATAAACTAAACTTAATTAACGGATAACTATTTAAAAAAACTTAAATTTCAAGTTCTTTTCCCCACCTTGAGAAGATATTTATTATTTACTTTAGTTCGAGTTCGTTTTAAAGTACTTCCATTGGTATGCGCAAAAAATAGGCTAATTCAGCAGCTTTTTGTTCAATTTCTTGTGGACTCAAATTCTCATCAGTACGAGTCAAGGGAATGGCTCCTTAGCCCCTGATTTCCATATAAAGGACACGACGAGTATAAAGACCCTCTTTAACCTCTATTCTGATTGATTGGATATCTCTCATAAGGAACTGAAGGAAGATGCGACGATTTATTCCAGGAAATCCCCAACGAAAAATACACACTCTTCCCTCTTTTCTATCGAATCGGTCATAACTGTTACCTACATTCCACGAAATAGTGCACCACAAATAGGAGCTAATGAACATACCCGTGATCCTATAGAAAGACATCACAACCCCTTGAGGAAAAAAAATGATTTGCTGAGATGGAAATACAGAGACATTGTATAATAGTCAACCATAGCTTCTATAATGTAAAAAATTAATTATTTTACTTTAATCAACATTACTATACATAAACACTACTATATCAAAAAACTCCTTATCAACTTGGTCTTTATTAAAATCATTTTAATTTGGCTAAAATTAATTCAAAATAGTAATAACAGTGTTAGTATTAGCCATAGTACCAATTATGAGATGATTGTAAAGGACTTCTTTTATATCATGTTTTATTATTAATAAAAGACAAAGTTGGTTATTATATTTATTTTAGTTGAGTGCTGAATGAATAAGTATAATAATATCCTAGGGTAGTAGGTTCTAGTCTATAATATATCAATTAGTTGAATTAATAGTGGGATATTGTAGATATACATAGAACACTACTCTTAACTATTCCTAGTCAAGCATTAATATACAAGAATAATATTAATACGTTGAGATTAGCATGTAAGTCAATGGATAACTTAATCTCACAAGTCATGGATACGAGATATCAGGTTGACACATGGATATATATTAGAGAATATGTACTGAATGACCCACCATGAGAATCTTTTATGGATGGTTATATGAGTGTCATAAATATGCTCATAGTGACTATTAGTATGAATAGTCCTTAGACTTAAAGTAACTATGGTTCCCTACATAAGGTGTTGTATACTTTAGTATCAGCAAACGCCACCTATAACAAGGTGGATAATAAAGTCGATCACTAGGTATGCAATAACTTATGCGGAGGGATGTGAGTGATGTAGATGGAATTTATCCCTTCCATATGACGGAAGTGATATATGTGGGCCCCTTGATTAGTAGGACACAAGAAAGCATGGTCATGCTCAAATAAGTCAGTATGCGATATTGAGCTTATTTGATTAAGTGTGTCTACTTAGAGATCAAGAAACACAAAAATTGATAAGAGGATGACATGATTTATACCTCATTGATCAATCTAGATATTAAAAATAGAAGGATCAAGTCATACAAGATAATAGACATAGAAAGGTTAAGTCAGATCTTGGCATTCCCGTCACTTGGGTAGCAATGATGCTTTGCTAGATGTCACTCATTGCTTATGTATCTAAATGTTGATTTGGATACATTGCCAACTTTACGAGAACCTATTGGGTCATACACAAAGAACAATTTAATTTGAAGATGAGTTCATATGATAGATCATTGGATTAAGTCTAATCTGAATTAAACTCATTGAGTTAGACTCAATTGGATCCAATTGTTGGATTTAGTCAAACTTGAATTAAACTCATGGAGTTAATTTGTAGTGATGAGGGTAAATGAGTTAGACTCATTGGGTGAACTCGAATTCACCAAGTAAAAGAGGAAGACCAAAACATTTTTCATGAAAGATGAATAAGATCAATTCATGAAGGAAGATCAAAAGGTACAAGGACTTTTGCTATTCCATGAGAATACAAAAGGTGTGATTCATTGATTTTCGGCCATAATTTGAAGTGAACAAAGGTGTTCATTTTGGTCTTCTTCTCCCTCCACCGAAATCTCCTTTCTTGGTTGCTAACACAACCTTAGGCGGCTTTCTTCTCCATTTATTGAGTTCATGAGATGGACGAGAAGCTTGTTCGTGTGGATACTAAAAGAGGCACGGACGCTTGTTCGTCTTGAGATCCTAGCTATCGAGAGTTTGTTTGCACGCGACAAAGGTATAACTCCCTATAATCATGAAACTTAGTATAAGTATATGTTATTTTTTTCCTTCGCATGGATCTTCTGG
Source organism: Zingiber officinale (assembly GCF_018446385.1). Lineage (NCBI taxonomy): Eukaryota > Viridiplantae > Streptophyta > Magnoliopsida > Zingiberales > Zingiberaceae > Zingiber > Zingiber officinale. The sequence goes on from NC_056006.1 coordinate 73,153,576, forward strand.
AATCTAGTTAATTTTTATTGCGCTTTGTGCATGTTTAGCGCGCTAGATCCCTACATACGGCTACATAGTTATAGTTAAATTTTAAATCCTAAATTATAAATCCTAAAACTTTAAAATTTTAAATCATAACACTATTATATCAAAATATTTTTTTATCAAATTAGTTAAAATTATTTAAACTTTATCTAAATCACTTTAAATATATCAAAATAATTTTAAAATAGTTGTAATAACTACTTATTATCTTCTGCAATCATATAGTAGCTACTTAACTTAAGTACAATATTATATTAGGTATTCCATATGGTAACAATTATAGAGTAACTTCTATATATTATAATATCTATTGGTAGCTGATAGCTGATAGCTGTTATAACAACATTGGAATAAGAGGTATTCTTGAAATATAATATTTGATGGACATCCATTTGATTTTTTTTTTTTTTTTTTGAAAGAGACTTATTTTTTATGATTTACATAATTTGGGACATTTTTTTTTGTCATAAATTATATTTAAAATAAAATATTTATATTCATAGGATTATGTTGATTTCAATTTCAACTGGCCATAGCATAGTTTTCTGGTCAAGCTACTTCTCTTATCACGAAACACAAGATAATGTAGTATTTTTATGTGAATATATAATAGAACTGCATAATTTTTCCTATTACATTAATGAGGCATATCTAATATTGTTATCTTTAGTTATGCATACGATAGCTATCTATGTATGGTAGGGACCGAGGACATCATGACATTGTAATACTACTTGTTGCCAAGTTTCACTAAATAAGTAGATCTCAAATGATGTCAATATCAAATATGCATTTATGAAACTCTTTACAAAAAGGACTTCATGGAGCTCATTATTCAGTATAAATCACATGCCAGTGTAGAATGTTGACACACCAAGGACTATTTGTCAGTGGTCCATGCTACGGAAGAAAAGGAGCTTGAGTTGCAAAAAAAAAAAAAAATGTTAACCTAATAGAATTATAGAAAAATGATGTAAAAAAAAAACAAGTAGCCTAAACACTATATCTTTATAGGAGGGGTCTCTCAATCAAGTCCTAACGAGCTTCTATTTGCACAAAGTGATCTAGTAAGGCCTAAACCCAAAAACCCTAAACACACCAATCGCATGCTCCTTGGGATGTATTAGCATGGTGTTAGTCCAAAAAGAATTATGGCATGACTGACTCCAACTCCAAATATGACCCAAGCAAGACACCATGAATCCATGAATGGACTTATCCACGGGCAGGATCTGAGCCAGTTACACATTGATCTGAGTTTAAATCTATCCACGGGTTGGCCAGTTAGGTCCTATCCACTTAGACTATAATAGATTGACATCCATGTTTGTTAGTTAATTATTTAATAATTAATCAATAGTTTTTTTATATAAAAAAATAAATATATTTTCAACTCTATAACAATTTGTTTATATTAGTATGATTTAAAAGTTAGAGAAAATGAGTAAAAATAATTTTGACCGTTAGACCAAAAGTTTTGTTCATTGGGGAGGAGAGGGGAGGATTTTTTTTTTTAATGATTCATATTATTTGGTCATTTTTATCAATGGTTATGATTTAATGACATTTATTCTCTAAATTTTATAAATGAAGAGTTAATATCATCATTTCCACATCATATTCTCTATTTTCATCTTTTAATTCTAAAATCTCAATCGATTATGACTTTAATTATCTAATTATAATGAAAGGAGGAAGTTCATCATCTCAATTTCAGAGGGGTAAGGAAATGCTAATGAAGATCACAATATTTAATTTACCAATGATAAGCCCAAGCAAATTTCGACATCTGAGATACAAGGAAGTACTAATGACACTATTTCTAAGGTTTAGGATACTTCATTAAAATTATAAGGGATATGTAGATAATTTAAATACATGCAAACTATTTTTTAAAAATTTTTGTATAAAATTTTAATTATTTTAAAAAATAATAATAATCTTGAATCGTGAGTCGTAATCATAATCATCTAGGACAATTAAGATTAATGGTTGACTTATCAAAAACTATCGAACTACGATTCTAAATCTAGTCGGGTCTACTAGATTATGAGCCTGAATTATATTTGGCTCAGACCCTTGCTGGGTCGGTTAAGGTTCGGGGGCTATTAACTCGTTGAACCCGATTCAACGCTAGTCTAACATTTTTTTTAAAGATTTTTTCTTTATAATTGTTATAGATGTTAAAGAATTTGTTCATCAATGACTAGAACTGAATCTCCAAAATGAACACCAAATTTTCTAACTAAATAGACTATAACTCTTACTGTTTTATATGTTAATTAATAATATTCATTTGTTATATTGTTATTTTTAATAATTAGAGAAGGAAGAGAAGTGCTTATTCATTCATTATTTGTTAGTTAATTTATAATTCGTAAATGATATTATGTGTGAGTTAATTATTTAATAACTAATTAATAATTTTGTTTCCTATATAGTTATCCTTAACCATCAAGATGGTAAACGATTTTATGAATTTTATATAAAAAATTAATATAATAATTTTAAATTGTGATAAATTATGATGCACTATGAACCGAATTGTGAATCGTAAGATGAATCGAATCGTGAATTGTAACCATCTCAGATGGTCAAAGTTAAACGATCGACTTATCAAGAATCATCAAACTATCAATTTTGAATCCTCAGTTTTCAATCATCAAATCATCTGTTTCAAATCATGTTTCAAACCGTCAATCGAATTGTCAATTTAAAATCATAGAATTGTCGAACCGTCGATTCCAAATCGTTAGAATTGTTAGTTCCGAATTATTGAATTATCGAACCATTAATTTCGAACTATCGAATCATTAGTTTTGAACCAATTCAATTGAACCGTCAATTTCAAACCGTTAGTTTCGAATAGTCAAATAATCGAACCATCAATTTTGAACAATCGGATAGTTAGTTTTGAGCCAATCAAATTAAACAGGCAATTTTAAACTGTTGATTACGAACTGTGATCGGGTCTATCCCCAAGTGCCAAAAGCCTGGGGCAGGTGTGTAAATTCAGTGTGCGTCCGCTGCAAATCTTGATTCTGTTGATCTCGCTGCGTCTCTTTGAAACTTTGTTATTGTACGTCTGCCTCAGTGCATCTGATGCATGGAGTACCGAAGCTAGGCTGTTCATTCACCTACTACCCCTACTACCACCAGTCTTCAATACGCTCCCTCAGTTGGCCGAGGCATTTGGTCTTACCAGACTGGTCAAACGCTTCCGCTCTTCTACAGTTCGGAAAACGATCGCCACATGGCCTTAAATTTCCTTCCTCACTTTTCTTATTTTCTTCTTCCCCTCCTTTTCTTCTTCTGGTTCTTCTTCTTCTTCCTCCTCCGGACTGATATGTGGGATATATATCTACTTCTGTCTGACACCGCACGAGGTGCTTTTTGATTTTGGGCGAAGGTGTTCGCAGTCGCTTGATGCATTATTTGGGTGAGTGATTGGGATGCATGCCTTTTTTTTTTTTCCGATGCGCAGAGGCGGAAGTTGAAGTGGAGAATGGAGATATGATGCAGTTGCAGAAAAGCTCATCATGCCATTTTTAAACTGGGAAAGTTTGTGACATCGGGTTTCTGGTTCAACGCATGGGAGGAGGAGTTGATTGTGGGTTTTCATAAATATTGGTGGGGAAGAAAGGCTGAGTTTTGTATGCGTTTAGGTGGCTGGCGGAGGGAAGGGAGATTGAGTGTTTGGGGTATTGATTTGGATGGAGGCGGGGGCGATGGAGTCGGCGGGAGGGGAAGGGGCGGTGGGGGCAGAGGACCCGACGGCGCGGGCGGCGAGGAAGCGGTACGAGCGGCTGCTGGCGGTGCGGAGCAAAGCGACAAAAGGGAAAGGGGCGTGGTATTGGGTCCACCTGGAGCCCATCCTGGTCACGGCCGCCGGGGCGGCGTACCCCTCGGCCGCGAAGCTCCGGTGCACGCTCTGCGCGTCCTTGTTCTCCGCCTCGAACCCTTCGCGCACTGCCTCCGAGCACCTTAAGCGCCGCGCGTGTCCCCACTTCTCCTCCCCCTCTTCCGCGTCCGCCGCCCCTGACCGCGCTGCTTCCCTTGCGGCCCCTGTCGATCCCGTCCCTATTTCATCCCTCCCCCCCGCCTCCCCCCGTCTTCGTCGCCACCGCCCCCTCACCCGGCGGTGCGACGCAACCCGACCGCTACACCAGCCCAGGCCGAGGCTGTTGCTCTCCGGCGGGAAGGAGGACCTCGTCGCGCTGGAGAGGCTGGAGGACAGCGTCAAGAGGCTTAAGAGCCCGATTGCATCCCTCGCCGCCCTCCCCAAGCCCCAGGCGGACTCTGCTCTAGCCCTGCTTTCCGACTGGCTCTTCGATTCGGCCGGTGCAGTCTCCCCCTCAGCACTTGATCATCCAAAGTTCCAATCTTTTCTCAACCAGGTCGGGCTTTCCTCGATCTCCTCCCGCCAGCTCGTTTTCTCTCCCCTCGAAGCTCGATACCACGAGGTCCTGTCGGAATCTGAGGCCAGAATCCGCGATGCCGCATTCTTCCAGCTTGCCTCTGACGGCTGGAAATCGTCGGCAACGTCGTCGGAGAATACATTGGTGACCTTCGCCGTGAACCTCCCCAATGGGACCACATTGTTCCACCGTACGCTGCTCATCAACGGGGGAGCCACTTCTGACTACGCCGAGGAGCTCCTTTGGGACGCTGTCTCCAAAATTAGTAGCGATCGCTCCGACCGATGCGCTGGCATCGTCGCCAACCGCTTCGGCACCAAGGCCCTTCGCAACCTCGAGGGCCGTGGCCAGAGGATGGTGAACCTCTCCTGCCAACTCCAAGCATTCAATAGCCTGCTCGTAGACTTCACGCGGTATCTTCCAACCTTTGCTCGAGCGTCGGCCAATTGCTCGAAGCTTGGCCATTTCTTCAACACCCAGTCTCGAGTTCGAAGAATCTTCCACAAGTATCAGCACGAAGAACACGGTCACACGCGCCTCCTTCGAAGCTGCTCGTCCGCCACCGGTAGCAGCAACAAACGCACCGACTTCCCAACCTACTTCGCCGTGTTGGAGGACGTCATGGACTTTGCGCGCCCAATCCAAATGACCGTCCTCCACGAGGACTACAAGATCTACTGCGCCGAGGAGCCAATTGCCAAAGACATGGCCGAACTGATTCAGGACGGCAGATTTTGGACCGAGCTGGAGGCGGTTCGCTCGCTGGTCATCCTGGTACAATCCATAACTCAAGAAATCGTGACAGAGCGACCATTAATCGGGCAATGCTTACCTCTGTGGGACGAGCTGCGGTCCAAGGTCAGAGAATGGCGCGCTAAGTTCAACTTCGACGGTTCTCTGGTCGAGAACTTAATCGAGAAAAGGTTCCAGAAGAACTACTGCGCGGCTTGGTCCGCCGCGTTCGTGTTGGATCCCCTGTTTCTAGTGAAGAATACGAGCGGCAAGTACCTCCCGCAGTTCAACCGCCTGTCGCCAGAGCAGGAAAAGGACGTGGACCAGCTCATCAAGCGGCTGGTGTCGCCGGAGGACGTCCACATTGTGCTGATGGAGCTAATGAAGTGGAGGTCGGAAGGCTTGCATCCGCTCTACGCGCAGGCTGTGCAGGTGAAGAACCACGACCCATCGACAGGGAAGACGAGGATCGCCAACCCGCAGAGCCGCCTCCTCGTCTGGGAAACCTGCCTCAACGAGTTCAAATGCCTGCAGCAAGTAGCCATGCGGCTCATCTTCCTGCACGCCACTTCCGGCGGCCTCAAACGCAACTCCGCTTTGATGCAGTGGATG